>NW_015661880.1:104797-124600 GCF_001515625.1 Sinocyclocheilus rhinocerous | reverse complement strand
TTCCAAATCATACCCATTCAATTGAATTTGCCACAGGTTAACTTCGGTCGAAGTGTAGTAACATCTACAAGCAAAATGAATGCTCCTGAGTTAAATTTCAACTGTCCCAGATAATACTTATGCAATGGAATCATTTTAGTTTTTATTTTTAATAAATTTGCAAAGATGTTAAAAGCCTATTTTTTGCTTTACATTTATGGTGTATGGATTTTTTTTAAAGCAGTTTAACATAAGGCAGCAACAAAACAAAATGTGAAAAAATGAAGGGGTATGAATACATTCGCAAGGCACTGTATATATATTTACACACACACACACACACAGTATAGAGTGTATCACAGGGTAAACAGTTCCCTGTCAGTGAGATTAAGGGTTTTATGACAGGTATAAGACAAGTTTAACCAGACTGCCAGTATGTTTGAACAGTAAACTTTAGTATCCTGTGATTATTTTCTGACTTTCTGCTCTTTCAAAATTATCATGCTCCATGTTAGCACAGAGTTGCGTCACTTTGCGTTTCAGAATATAGAGAGAGCAAAGAGTCGTCAGTTAATCACAGCATTCTGAAATATACCATGGGAACATTCAGTGGCTCAGAGCAAGCAAAAAGCACAAAATTAAAATGTTGGCAGGGCACTTTCTCTATTCATGTCATTGACAGCATGCAGTTCCTTTGCTTGAACACTTAAAGAGATTTACTTACTGTATATGCAGCCTGATCCAAATTCAGATGAAGCCCACACATACCACAGGCATACATAATTACATCACTTCAGATATTATATACTGTTGCAAACAGAAAAAAAAGATTTTAATTGACTTTAAGGACAGACAAATAAAGATCTATACGTCTACACATGCAACCAGAAAGTATATTATATATTATAGTATATATTATAGTATTAAACATTACATTTATTGATAAATTTATTTATTCATTAATTCTTTCTTTCTTTCTTTCTTTCTTTCTTTTTGTACTTCCTAGTTGGCAAATATTAGTTTTGTGCATGACATGTCCATAGTTAATGTGATAAGCTTAACCTGTAGTAAAGATATCAGAAAATCTCAAGCAGTATTTCTTTGCAGATGCCACTTGGTGTGATATTTGTTTGCATAACATAGTGACATTTAGACATTTATAGGTGTCCAAATACGTTTTGGGTTCACTGTACTTAGATATATTCAGCATATTATTTGATAATTTGATAATTTCCTGCATCTGACTATTGCAAAGCCTTTTATGGACAAAGGAAACACAACAGAGGGATTCTCTTGTGATTTGTGAGAGGAAATGTACAATATGGCAAAGTCCCCTAATATGCATAGTATTACAGAAACACATGCAAATTGGCTGAATCATGTGAATAAGCATCAGGGTCAAAAAGAGATCTGTTGGGGAAAATTGTTTTCGTTTTTTTTATAAAGATAGCCAACAGGCAAAATAGCCTCAATGTCTGTTCATTCAAAATGAAACCATGTGGCCCTGGTCATTTTCACAGGAATTATGTTGCATTAATGATCTACTTTCAATATCAGAACAAGGACGTAAATTTGGAAGATTAATAATAACTGGAGGCAAGTTATGACTCACACCCCCTTACTGAGCCACAATGGTTAACCTGCACCGTTTTCCTTTTTTCTCGTCTCTCTTTTGCTAAAAAATTTATTCCTGACAGGATGTCATATGCAGTGCCTGAACAAAAAAAGGTGGCTAACTTCACCTCAGACCATGCAAAGTTTGCAAAACACTTTCATGATGTGACATATAGGTGGTTGAATGTTTGCTTTTTCAAGGATACTCTCTTTCTCTAATATATATCTGTGTTGAAGTCATGCAAAAACATTATTCATCGCTGGTTTTGATAAGTCTTTATTTCTGAGGGCAAAAGTAGAACCTGACCAAAAGCGGCACAACAAAAACACATATTTGGTAACAAGGCCTGCAGCGCTCCAGAGCTGACATTCATGACATCTGCTGTTAGAAATACCATTTGTTTACAAGAGTAGAAAAACGATAGAAATATCACTGTACAAAA
This sequence comes from Sinocyclocheilus rhinocerous, assembly GCF_001515625.1. Taxonomy (NCBI): domain Eukaryota; kingdom Metazoa; phylum Chordata; class Actinopteri; order Cypriniformes; family Cyprinidae; genus Sinocyclocheilus; species Sinocyclocheilus rhinocerous. The sequence goes on along the minus strand of NW_015661880.1, from coordinate 122,564 downwards.
TGTACACAGCCATTTGTCCTCATTTTTTGCACAATATGTGATTTTCATTCACAATGTTTAGTGAAAGGAAACTACACGAGGAGGTAAAATGTGTGGGAAAGGAGTTTGGAGCACAGTTTGATTTTGAGATGATGAATCATTAAGAATGGCTATTAATCATTATGAATGACAAACATGAAACAAAAATAGGACAGCAGATCAAAAAAAGAAAGGCTTCTGTGAAAGTTTGAAGTGCATTTACTGATGAGGTCTGAATCAGAAACATTTTGTATGTATAATGTAAGGTTTTTTATGACTTCATTTTAGGTTCATTATGTATATTGTAATTATGAAATAAATATTACCGCACTTGTGTATTTACAGTATGTGCTACAAGCATAAAGCAAGTATTTCATAGTTCAATGATACTTATATATACTTGCATCAGTAATCCATTTAAATGCAAATTAATTAGGAATATCTAAAATAGAATTTAATGAACATTTCTGGCATGGTCACAGACGACATGATCTGCCCACCTCTAATCTGATTGGTTGGCCTATGTAACTTCTGGTAGGTTGGTCAAACGCTCTATTCCTGTTTAAGTGGGCGGTTCTTGGCCAGACTACAAGATTTTTAAATTTACAGTTTGTTTTTAGGGAATAGTTTACTAATGAAAACTTGCTGAAAATGTACTCACCCTCAGGCCATCCAAGATGTAGATAAGTTTCATCAGAACAGATTTGGAGAAATTTAGCATTACATCACTTGTTCACACCAATGGATTCTATGCAGTGAATGGGTGCCGTCAGAATGAGAGTCCAAACAGCTGATAAAAACATCAGAATAATCCACAAGTACTCCACATGACTACAGTCCAGTGTCTGGTGAAACAAAAAGCTGTGTGTTTGTAAAAAAGAAATCCATCATTAAAGCGTTTTTACTTTAAAATGTACTTTAAAATGTTTTTACTTTAAAAAGCCAAAATACAAGTCCATAATCCATAATAACGCTTCTAGTGAAAAAGTCCATCCCCTGTTGTCCTCAAAACCATAATCCACCAACGTATTTGTTTAAAACTGTTTTACTGTTTGACTTTGTTTTACTGGATAAAGCAATATTATGGATTGAGGACTCAGTAACAGTTTTAAAGGGATAGTACACCCAAAAAAGAAAATTCTGTCATTAATTACTCACCCTCATGTCGTTCCAAACCTGTAAGACCTTCGTTCATCTTCGGAACACAAATTAACACAAATTAATTAATGACAGAATTTTCCTTTTTGGGTGAACTATCCCTTTAAGTTGAAATGCGGATTGATGGATTTGTGGAAACGATGGATTCATTTCTTACAAACAAGCAGCTTTTTGCTTCACAATATGTTAACAGGTGGACTGGAGTGGTGTGGATTACTTGTGGATTACTTGTGGATTATTGTTGTGTTTTTATCAGCTGTTTGGACTCTCATTCTGACGGCACCCATTCACTGCAGAGTATCTATTGGTGATGTAATGCTACATTTCTCCAAAGCTGAGTTTGAAGAAACAAAATCATCTACATCTTGGATGGCCTGAGGGTGAGTAAATTTTCAGCTAAATTAATTTTTGGGTGAACTATTCCTTTAAGTACATTGTGCGCAATAGTTGATGGTGATGTTGATTTACATGAATTGATTCCTTTCATCCTTTTTTTTTTTTTTTTTTTGTGCAGCATAAGGGATTCTGGGATACATTCATGGTTCTCACACCAGCAACTTTTTTTGTCTGCCGCTGGACTTTCTAGCAAATACAGCCATAAAGTGTCACAGTATGAATCTTCTCGTCAATGGAAAGTATTTCCTGATAATAATTCGCAAACTCTTGGGCAGACTGGAACTGCGTTACACAGGGAGGCCATAGGGCACATTTCAGAATACTGACTGATGGGAAATATTCAGTAAAGTTTGGTTTAATTCATTACTTAAATCACATTCAACCGAACGGATCACAAGAAATGAAACGTAAATAACTGTAATGAATTGATTGAAGAAAAACAATGATTTCTCCCTCCACCGATTCTAGGAAACATTCAGAAAGCTAACCAGAGTATGATGATATCTGAAGCCTCTTACAAACGAGTGCCATGAGAGAGATGGAATGTGTGATAAGCCTTTCAAACGAAGCATCAGAGGTGAAGATTGTTAATGAATTCTCTTGCTCACAGGGTTGTTTGGTCTAATTATCCGGAATGTGAATTATTTGGTAATTATCAAAGCAGCAAATCACTCGCCTACGTTGAAAATTACATGAAAATGTGCCTCAAAGCAGGGAGCGTTGAAAAATTAACAATTCTGCGTTGGTTAACGACTTGTGGAATTATAAAATCAGCTGTTATGTATGGGGGGGCTTCTTTTATGCCATAACGTGATGGTAAACACGTCCCGTCATAAGTAATTAAGTGCTTTGCATTTTAATCAGATGCTTCTGAGAGGCATGTTTACTGTGCGGCGGGTTCAGGTTATTGTTGGCGACGGGCCTTCATTTAATGCAACACAGCTCAATCAACCCATCTTCCTGCTCGACGAATGCTAATGATCACACTCACGCTGTCTGAAAACAAAGGTTAAAACTTCATATATTAAGAACGTCATTACTTTGCATAGGCTATTGCTTATCAGATCATTAGTTTATGTGCATTGAAATAGTTTGAAATGTCCACCAGATGAAAAACATACATTTGATAGCGTTGAAAACAATGCACAGACAATGTGGGATCCATAACATTAAGTACAGTAATAGTGATGCTTGGCTTAGGAAACACCACTAGTAATGTTTGCTGATGACTTTTTAAATAAACGTTATCATAAGTTTTACCCCACATAACGTCATACAAAATATTTATATGTGAATGTACATACTGATCTGTGTTACTAGGCATTATATGGCATGCATTTTAAGAATGCATGAAAAAGTCAGTGTTGAAGTGTGGTTACATTTACCATTGCTCTGTGAAATTTCATGGGCAAATTCAATTCATTTCAAAACGAATCTGTGCAATTGAGAGTTTTGCATAAGGGCGAAAAAGTTCCCTATGCAGATTTTGCTCACATTCACCAGAAAGCAGCTTGATTTGAACGTTACAAATTTGACTTCACCTTTAGGGTTGTGTTGATGGTTGCTATGGTGTTATGGATAGCTGAAAGGCTGTTGCTTAGTTTCTAAGATATTCCGTTGTCTAGTTTCGACTCTGGTTCTTCCATCTTTTTTTTTTTTTTTGCCTTTTGATATAACATGCATTTTACAAATGGTTTGAATGTGAAAACTCTGTTACACTGTTTAAAAAAAATGTACTGGTGATTTTCTACCAGGGCATTATCCATTAATTTTATAGACATTTCCGTTAACCCTAAAATACCATGCATTTAGGTGCAAAATTCAAAATACAGGTAAACACCAGTAAAAAAATCAATACAGAAAATTCATTCATGTCAGTTCAGTAAATTGTGCCCTATTTTCAAAGATTTTTCTTTTACAGTGTAGGGTGTTGTAGTGATTGCTAGGCTGTTGCTATGTTGTTAAAAAGACGTTTTGAGTTATTTTTTAGCTCATTGCTTTGCAGTTGCTAAGGTGTTATGGATAACTGCAAGGCCGTTGCTAACACCGTATCTACACTGGACACAATCATTGTTTACTTTGAAATCTGTGCACGAGAGACGGAGCGGAACGTAGAAAACGAAGCATAGCCAAAGGCCCAGCTGAACTTCTGCTCGGTCTCTTGCACAGCCGTGTCCGTATCGCATTGCACCGCTTAACATAGTGGCTAAGCTCAGATCTCTAGCTATGACTTCTTCCATCACTGTAAGTCTATGGTATTTTTCCACCTGTTTTATCATCCACCAGGAAAAAAAATCGAAAAGTTGCACTGATAACAATGCATAAACAATGTGGGATTCCAAACATATTAAGTATGAGTAACAGTAATTGTGATGGTAAAAATGCTTGTTGATGGCTTATTAATAAAGTTAGATGTTTTACCCAGAAAAAAAAGCATACACATTACTCATAAAGAGACGCACTTACACACAATTAAGCACATCCCACCTGTCTGCCCCTCTCTTACCTCTCCTGTATGACTAATACAATCATTTATTATGCTGAAAGCTAAAGTTCAACTAGCAGATTTCTCTGAAAACAGTGATGTCTGTCCAATGGGCAGAAAATGTCAGTGAGATCATTTTACTGTCCTGAGTGCAAAGAGTAATGTAATTAAATGAGGGCTCATGCGGCTGCATACCTGAACAGCTCCTGCACAGACACTGACTCATCAGACGACAGAGACAGAGCATTGATCGGGTGAGTATGACCGCATCTTTGTGTATGTTTTACATTATGTAAAAGGATGAGGTTACCTGGACATTAAAATAGCATATGCGGAGATGTAGCAGAGAAAATATTAAATGAAGCAGATATTAAAGGTCAAGTGTGAAATTGCATGAATAATGACTGTTTCCAAACGGGTTTCTCAAACAATCCTTTTTTCTTCTGAAGAAGTAAATATTCTTTCCAGCTGGTGAGAATCTGTTATCTTTTTTTATATCTGCTTTTAAGGTTGGTTTGATTGGCCAATGTTGTACTGTTGTCCTCTGTACAAAGATTATATGCACTCTATGCACGTGTTCTGCTAGTTTAATCTAAACTCTACTGTTCAAAATTTTGGTGTTGGTAATTTTTTTTTAGTCTTTTATGCTCACCAAGTGTGCATTTATAAATTAAATACAGTAAATTATAATATTGTGAAATATTATTTAATATAAAATAAATGTTTTCTGTTTTTTTAAATGTAATTTATTCCTGTTATGTTACATCATCCTTCAGAAATCATTCTAATATGCTGATTTGCTGCTTACGAAACATTTTTTCTGAATATTTTCTTCACTGTTTATTTAAAATAGAAATCTTTTGTAACATTATAAACGTCTTTTCTGTCACTTTTGATTAATTTCTGGTTCGCACCATACGTTTTTCTTCATGAAATAATCAAGTACACAGTCTTTTACCTGTTTTCTTATTTTCTAATAGCTTTCATTTGATCAAATATGATAATGTGATTCATCTCAGAGCTGGTTGATTTGGTTCAAGGCCCTGTTTGAAAAAAATTTTTGAAATCTCTATGGAGGAAATGAATGGGTAAAATACCTCCAGAGGCATGGCTGCTGAAAAAGTCACAGTTACATTCAATTGTTCGGATAAACAGGTGCCTCATCCGCAAAATTACTCCTTTGGTTGGATTAACGTCACTGTTTCAGATCAATCAAACAAACATAGCAAATGTTTTGAAAGCTACACAGAGAAATCATCCTACAAATAGCTTTTCTTTGCTCATTAAACCTGTATATTAAAGTATTTTCATATAAAAATGACACACTTCACCTTTAATGCGTCTCCAGAATGGCTGTGACGTTGATAGTAGACATGTTTGGAATGGAGGACAGATATTGACTTTGTGTACACAAATTATGAAGATGCAGCCTCTTTTTAAAACCGAAATCAAAGTCAAACCAAAGGTACCGGCCATATTCTGCATAGACTAATGAAGCAAGGACTCTCTATAACGAACTCAGTCCATCGATCATAAGGATCACAGGAAGCCAGCACCAAGATTTCCTGTCATGTGACTGATGAGGTAAGACCTCGGTCCAGGGCTTGATTGAGTGTGAGATTGCAGTCCAGATGAGACAATGAGTGAGAGAAAGGCCTTCTGAAGAACACGAACCCATCGCTGTCACAGCCTATGAAAAGGAAAACGGATAAAGTTAAACCAGCATGAGGAATTATGTTTGTGTCTTCCGCTTCTGATGGGTCACATACAAACCCATAATCTCCAAAACCTAGCGAGCTGCCTAGCTAGATGGCATTTTTAGGCGTCACAGGTTTGCATATGACACAAAAGCTGTTCCTAAACATAGACAACAACATCATCTCTTCTGAAATTCCAATTTGAAGGCTGTTTCATACTAGTGCTGTGTCGTTAGCTTAGCAACATGCTAACATAAACAAATGGAATTAGCTGTTAGTGAGCTGAGGGAGCCAAATCACTGTTTGCATCATTAACTAAAACTAAAAGCATAAAAACATTGTTACTTTTAATAAAACAAACACTAACTAAAATTTAAAATTAAAAAGCAACATTCTTTGAACGTCTTTATGATATTATTTTTACTTGATGAATGTTCTCAATGTTGAGAACAAACATAGTTACAATGTTAAAAATAAACATTAAATTCTGGGTGTAAAAGTTAGTGGAATGTTAAATTCTAATTTAGAAAACTTTAAGTTATTTACAATAAGAAAACTGGACATTTTAACATTCTTAGAATATTAGAAATAAACATTCAAATAATATTATATTTTGGGTGAAAATAAAGTCAGTAGAATGTTGTAAGAAATGTTTTCGTAGCTTTTAAAAAATGTTTTAATCACAACATGACAACGAGACATTTTAATATTTTAGAGTTCCTTTTAAAAACAATGTCCCTAAAATGTTAATTTAAACTAAATTTGTCATCTGGGATGTCTCATTTTCATTTAGTTTAAATTGAAGTAATAAAATAACTAGAACTAAATAAACTAAAACAAACATTAATAAACCTTAATAAAAACTATAGGCATATTAAAAAAATAAAAATGATAGAAACACAACAAAACATTATAAAAATAAAATATAATTCAAAATATTAACAAACTATAATAATATATCAGTGATACTGAAATACACTGAGCCACTAATACATTTCAGTAAGAGAGCTGTCTATATTCAGTAGACAGCAAGGCAGCTCACTAGATTTGGAACAAAGCTAGAAACAAACTTGTGTTATTCTTTTCTGTTTCTTAATTTATACTATCAGTCTCCATCAGCCCACTCTCAGCTGTAATGATCTCCTTATCTGAACTTTACTCTCAGGTGGGTTTTTCACTAGTATTCACATTTATACTTTTAGCATATGGAATTCCTTTTGGATAAAATTGTTTTGTTTTTTTTTCTGTTCTGCAAAGTTGGAAGGATATTAAATTAACTGGTTGAATGAGGATTTACACACTTAAGACCAAAGCATACTCTACACAAGTATGGGGAAGCAAATGCTTCAAGCTACATGTTTCACATGTCATTGCATTTAAACATTGGACAACATTGGACGTATGCATTCGCCTCAAGGGGATATTATAGCAGAAATTAAGGCTTTGTCACATGACGTGACTTACATGAGCATTTCTGAATGCATTAAACTCTAAGAAGCAAAGTGCTAAAGTTAAGCATTGTATCGGGTCACTTGAAGATTATCAACTTTTAAATGATTTTCACAGATCTCTCAAAACACATCAAATGTTTATCAGAGGTTGTTCAATTCAGAGGAAAAACGATGCATGGTAGAAAGTTACATTATGATTATGTGGAGAGGTGCAATAAAACCCTAACACGAGTCATGTGAAAGGGCATTTAGCGTAAACCCAGCTAAAAGGGAATATTCTCCGCATTTTGGCTAAAGTTCTGGCAAGATTCTTTGAAGTTATGTCCATTCAAACGTTCATTGAAAGTTATCTGGTCTTAATAAATGTTCTCAAAATTTAATGTGCTATTAATGTTCAAGTAATTAACAAAAAAAAAAAAGTGTTTTGAAATTTAAAACGGGGACATTTTGTATTTTCAGAGAACATTTAGAAACAACTTTTTCACAGCTTAATGGGAACATGAGAAAAATGTACTTAGAACATTTTTTTGTTGTTGTTTTGTTGACTTCTAGGGAAAATCTTGCTGATCGAGTTATGTGTCAACTTGTCAATGTATAGCTAGCTGTCTGAATGATATATGTGACCCTGGACCACAAAACCAGTCATAAGGGTAAATTTTTCGAAATTGAGATTTATACATCATCTGAAATTTTGTACTTCTAATAAGTGACTGTTGTTTTGTTTTGATCTCTCCGCTGTGTTTCCGCGTGCGTCACTTCTGAGTGGCGCATGCGCAGCGCTGACCTCCATACGTCATCCGCCCTGAACTGCTTCGGTGTACAACTGTTGGCGCAAGCTAGATTAAAGTGAATATTACGTTTTGAATATGGATATTTTTCTTACAAAAACGCATAGATTCGCTACAGGAGACCTTTGTTCACCCCCCGGAGCAGTGTGAGGCACTTTTTTTTAGGGATGGGCGCTTTTTATTTAACTTCTTTTGGACTGATGCATGCAACACCCGCTGAGTGCCATGAAACAGCTTGAAAGATCAAAGACAATTTTTAATATAACTCCGACTGGATTCGTCTGAAAGAAGAAAGTCATATACACCTAGGATGACTTGAGGGTGAGTAATGTATGGGCTAATTTTCATTTTTGGGTGAACTAACCCTTTAAGACTGGTTTTGTGGTCCAGGGTCACATATTAATTAAAGTTATTTTCCACCAAAAATGCTAACTCCTCTGGACTGTGCGCTTGCAATGCTTTGGCCACAGGATTTGCGTCTTCATTTGCGCACTTGCGTGGAGTATGTTTTGGCCTTTAGACCCTAAAATACACAGAATAAAACAATGAGCAAGACGAGACATTAAAAGTCTGTGTAAGCATTTTCGTTGTCATTGCTAGTGGATCTCCAGCCTGCTGTGCGATTCAATATTACCACTCTTTTATCACTCATCTTTGAATCTAACCTTTTCTCATTCTCTCACAGCTCTCTCCTTTTTTGGCCCAAGTTCGTGACTAATCAGCACAAGCTCAGTGAAGTGTGTGGGTGTCTTCAGCGAGGTAAAGAAAAACCTCAACTCTTCTGCGCATATGACTTTTAAACTAGACATCTGAAGCATGAAATTGGTCAGAAAGTCCTCCCACGTAGAAAAGGCATATATTGATACAATACCTGTGACTGGACACCCTTTAGATTGGAGCGAAAATGCTCATTTTCAGTGCAAACTGAGCTTGAGGCCGTAAATCCAGATCAAACCTTCACAAATGTGAGTGTAGAAGCAATAAGGTTTGGATATATCGTTTACCTCCGGGCCTGGTTTGTGCATCCCAGTTCATTCAGAATGACAGACTCATTATGGGTGAGAGAAATTATATGTGGAAAAAGAGAAAAGTTGACAATGGAAGGTTCAAAACGTTTCAACAAGAAGGTCAAGTTTAACACATCGGACACTGGACAAAAACACAAAATTATCTCTGTTAGATTTTAGTTCTGTGCCTCTAAATATAAGCTCTGTTCCAAAACTTAGTGAGCCGCCTTGCTGTCTGCTATTTTCTAAGCCAGCATCATAAATGAAATAATCTATGTCAACTAATCATAAAATATAAATAGCATTTCTCATGTAAAACACACAGAAAACACACTCAATACACTCTTAAAAATTAAGGTTCACAAAAGGTTTTTTATTGCATTAAACATTATAGAAGAACCGATGTTTGAAGAATATTTTGATCTAAAGAACCTTTTGTGCGATGATAAAATTCCACGAATATTAAAGATTCTTCATGGAATCCTATAGGTGCCAGTAAAGAACCTTTATTCTTTAAGCATTAAAAAAAAACAATTCTCTGAGCATAAAAATATGCCTAGTTACGTAATTATTTAATATGCAAATTATTTAATAATTATCCTGTAATTAGACAGGGCATAATGTGTATTTATAATATAGTTATAATACTTACACATAATTTAACTACTATGAATTATTTTAGTTAAAATACACAAATAAAATAACCCAGTAGTATTTCCAATATTATGAAATTATACATATTAAATGTATTATATATATATATATATATATATATATATAAAGCAGCATAGTCAAGTTGCCTACCTTTCTGAAAAGCCTTCGCACATGTTTATGATGCCTTAAAATGCTCCCTCTGCAGTCAGCTCACTTGGTTTTGAAACAGATATACTGTAAAATTAATATGAAATATATACAGCATGCATATCTGTGTGCACTGACAAGACAGCTAATTACAACATCCAATTTCACTTCCTTTACCACACGCTTTCTTTGCTCACTGCTCCTGATTCAATTAGGGATCCCCTGCTAATAATCTTGTGTGGTTTGGCAATTTATGGTATTTTATGATAGTTCTCCATGGGTCTTTCTTAACCACTAACCCTCATCTGACTCTGATCCAGGGAATTCAATTAGTTTATCTGCTTGTAATTGGAGGATCTCAGAGGTGCTTCTTGATGGAGGTTTCAGGTCAGTTTGTTCTCTGCATATTTCTTCAGGCCAGTTTTTATGTGATTACTATGTGATGAGTGAAACCAAGGTTTTTAAAAAGCCAATTTGTTTTAAACCAATTTAGGTTATAATCACTGTTAGATCATCTGTTTTGCATTGACATACTTAACTAATTGTCTAACTAATTGTACTTAGATGAGGCATTATATACACGTGTAAAATATTTATTATATATTATATTATAAAATTGAAGCATAATACTTACATAATTTAACTAATATTAATCATATTTTATATATTTAAAATATCAATATTAATCCACGATATTTAAAATATGTCATTAAGCCCCATTTGAGCTCACATTGTAGTGAGTTTTAGGCTCACCTCATTTCACTTTTTAAACAGTGATTTGACCTAATTAAACTCATCAGCTGAGGGAGAAATTGGGAGCAACAGGAGCAGATATTTCTCTCATTAGAAAGACTAGCCAATGAAGATGTGATGTTTGACATTTGCAGTCAGGTGGCGTTTGCTGCCTAGATCCTTAAAGCGACAGTTCACCCCAAAATGAAAATTTTCTCTCATATCATTCCAAACACATATGACTTACTTTCTTTTGTGGAACAGAAAAAGTGCATGAAGAAAAAAAAACAGTATATTATTCAGAACTCACATTTTGTTTACAAAGAATCTTACTCTTTAAAGTTTATTTTATAAACAGGCGGTTTTTACTTTAGCTTAGCTCATTTCACATACTCAGCTGATTTCCAGAAGTGTACTGGGTGAGACAGGCGACGGTTGCGTTTCGGGAGTTTCTCCAGTAGTTCCACGAGCTTGGAGAAGCTGGGCCGCTCTTCCTGTTCATACGCCCAACAGAACAGCAGGATGTCCTGCACAGGAAAGAAGAATCTGATCAAGTACTAGGTTCTGATTTGACGTGATCTAAAAGCCATTATAAAATGGATAGTTCCAGTACTTGATTCTGATTGGTTGAGCCGCATTCAAAGCTGTTGTAAATTACTCTACAAACAAACACCTCTTTGTTTCTAAATATGTGTGTTGCTCGGCAACCACTTTGTTGCAACCACAACCGTTTCTGAGAAACTACATTGTTCGGCAGAAGAATAATGTTTTTATTAATATCTTTACATTTGATTTGCTTTGTTTAATTTTGTGAAACCTTGCTACGTGTATGGAATAACCGTTTTATAAAAGCAATAAGCCCCGTGAAGTTTACAGTGAATTCATAACAGGTAAGGGGGTTTTAGGCCCCTAACAGCACCCCTTAGCTGTTATAAATTCACTGTAAACCACGGCTTCTTGCGGCTTAATGCTTTAGTCAAGCATTTCCAGGTCTGTCTTTTCTTTACAATGAAAATAAACTGGACGGCCTCCTTTGGGACTGTCATGCTCAAACCACAAAAGCACAATAAAAGTGCTTCATATGACACATACACTATATTTGACAGCTTTGTGTGTGAAAAGTTGATAATTGTAAGAGTTCTTCAGCATGTGAGGTGTATGTGAATAGTACTCACGGATATCTCCTTGCCCATGCCGATCTGAGTGAGGATGGGCTTCATTCCACTTCCCACCTGCCAGATAATGACTTCAGCTGGCTGATTCTTAAAGGGCCACTCACGCGCATGGAGCTCGTACCAGATAGTGCTGAAAGACACGACACGTGAATGTTAGTGTGTGTGCATGCATGTACTGGTTTCTCTTTACTTGTGAGGGACAAATGTTTAAAAAGTTGTCATTAATATAATAAAAACCTCTTAAAAGCAACTACAAAAAGGTTTGTAAATGGGCTAAACAATGTCTTAAAATATATTTATATAAAATAAAATATAAATACATGAAGAACTTTTAAAAAAGGAAACTTTATATCTATAAATGAGACTCTGAGTGTTGTTTCACTCACTTGTGAGGGCAAAATGTCTGAAAATATAGAGTATAAACATAAAAATACAGTAAAAACTATTAAAAACAAAAAGTTTGTAAAGTGGCCAAATAATGTCTTTACTAAAATTATTCAAAATTAAATGAAAAAATCTCCAAATCCTAATAAATGTAATATGCTTCATTAAGTTTAAATACATTTTAAAATTTTAATACATTTAATAATTTATTAGTATATTTCTGAATGCTCTGACTTACAGTATTTAGAGGGGGAAAACTCTTAAAATATCATAAATTGGTTCATAAATTGATAAAAAATGTTTATACATATTTTTATATATCATATAATGATTAATAAATCAATAAATCGTAATTATAATTTGCATAATTTAAGAACAACAGGAGTTCTTTTCCAAGTATTTGTGTACAAGTTTATGAGTCTGTACTTATAAAGTTTTGAAAATGTGCCTAAAATAGTGAAAGCTCTTTCTCTGAATAAAAAAAGTTTGTAAATGGGCCAAATGACAACCTTTATTAAAATCACAAATTATATAAATAGATCTTAATTATAATTTGTTTAATTTAAATAGTACTCACGGATATCTCCTTGCCCATGCCGATCTGAGTGAGGATGGGCTTCATTCCACTTCCCACCTGCCAGATAATGACTTCAGCTGGCTGATTCTTAAAGGGCCACTCACGCGCATGGAGCTCATACCAGATAGTGCTGAAAGACACGACACGTGAATGTTAGTGTGTGTGCATGCATGTACTGGTTTCTCTTTACTTGTGAGGGACAAATGTTTAAAAAATTGTCATTAATATAATAAAAACCTCTTAAAAGCAACTACAAAAAGGTTTGTAAATGGGCTAAACAATGTCTTAAAATATATTTATATAAAATAAAATATAAATACATGAAGAACTTTTAAAAAAGGAAACTTTATATCTATAAATGAGACTCTGAGTGTTGTTTCACTCACTTGTGAGGGCAAAATGTCTGAAAATATAGAGTATAAACATAAACATACAGTAAAAACTATTAAAAACAAAAAGTTTGTAAAGTGGCCAAATAATGTCTTTACTAAAATTATTCAAAATTAAATGAAAAAATCTCCAAATCCTAATAAACGTAATATGCTTCATTAAGTTTAAATACATTTAAAAAATTTAATACATTTAATAATTTATTAGTATATTTCTGAATGCTCTGACTTACAGTTTTTAGGGGGGGGAAACTCTTAAAATATCATAAATTGGTTCATAAATTGATAAAAATGTTTATACATATTTTTATATATCATATAATGATGAATAAATCAATAAATCATAATTATAATTTGCATAATTTAAGACCAACATGAGTTCTTTTCCAAGTATTTGTGTACAAGTTTATGAGTCTGTACTTACAACGTTTTGAAAATGTTGAAAATGTTTATTAAATAAAAATAAAAAAAGTTTGTAAATGGGCCAAATGACACCTTTATTAAAATCACAAATTATATAAATAGATCTTAATTATAATTTGTTTAATTTAAGAAGAACAAAAAGTCAGATGGAGCTACTCACAAGTCACAAGCATAAGCATGTATATGTGTGTGTGTGTGTGTGTGTGTGCACGAGGACGGGCCTTCCTGAGGGGCCGCAAAATAGCAGTTCAAAAGCTTTAAAGCACTTCTGCTACACTACGTCATTTGCATTCCGATTTAGTTAGAAGTCATCCAAGATAATTAATAAATGACTTTGAGGTGCTGTTGACTGCTGAAAAACTGCTCTATTCTGCTCTAAAGAGCGTGCTCATGTTAAAGTTTACTAAACCACACTTAAGAGCTAATTAACAATCATTGAATGGAGAGCGCTGCTGAAAAGCCCAATCATCGGAGCTCTGCAATTTAAAACCAAAAGTAAAATGTGCAGCTTGCTGCGATTGGTGAGAAAAACAAAATCAATGTAATTGAGATGGCTTTTGCAGTACTGAGAGGGAGAATTCACTTTGAGAATTGCATTTGCACCTGATGATACACTCTTAGGCTATGTCCACATTAATTCGGATACATTTGAAAATGCATCTTTTTTTCTGTTTTGGCCCTTTGTGCACAATGAGACAGTGTTTTTGTTAAAAGATGTTTTTGTTTTGTAGTGTGGACTGTGAAAATGATGACACATTTAGTCGCGTGACACATATTGTATCCATGTATATCTATGGATGTATCAGCATTGTTGTGCCTGCCGTTTTATGCATATAAAGGTCAGTGCAGACGAGCAACACTAGTGTGGACAGAGAGCATTTTGAAATGAAAACGTTGTTTTTAAATATATCCATATAATTGTGAATGTAAAAAAGCTATTTTTGGTGTTGATGATTCCATGAAGAACCTCCACGGATTTCATAGAAAATTGCATAGTGAATGATGGTCACAGACAGCTTCAGACTATGATTCCATCCAGTTAGATGATATCACATATGTTCAATATTTGGAGCCGATTTTAGAACACAATGTTTTAAATTTGTCATGCACCTCCTAACAACAAGCTGTGTTTCTGTGTGAATTTGTTGTGTTTGGAACAACTTGAAAGTCCGGTAGTGTGATCCTCAGTCGTGTAATATATAATGCCCACTTTTTCTCTGTAACTATTTACAAAGTCATCAAGTGTATGATTCCTAGTGTTTTCAAATCTGTTCAGATTTTAAAAGTTGTGTGGTGTATTCCAGCCTTTAGTTCTTTTTGCAGAAGATGCGTTAGACTTCCTGATCTGCCGTACTTTACTGAAACTTTTCCACTTCACTGTAATCCAGACACCTGAATCGGCTCCTAAAAAATGCTGAAAATGCACTCGTCTACACCAAATCTGGACATATGCCCAGTTTCTCCATCATTTGATCATCATTTGATGAATTACCACTGCCATGATCGCTAGAAAGCATGCATAAACATTTTTACGTTTTTTTTTTATAAAAATACATTTACCGCCCACAGAAAGCAAAAGTTGATAGTGCCGAGCAGATAGTGCTGAACAATGCATACTATAATTAGCCAAATTTACATCGAAAGGATGCATGTTTGTACTGAAAAGAATCACAACGACTTGTGGGTGGTTAGTGAATAAGGCCATTTAGTGAATTTGGTCCGATTTTTAGCATAACATATTGTAAAGTTCAAGCCGTATATACATATAGGATCATAAAAAGTCCATAAAACAGAACATGAGAGCAATACGTGCATAAAATATCCCACAGCTGCTGCGAACTCTCTGCCGCATTAAAACACGGCACTCGCAGAGAACAACGGAAGTGAAAAGAGGAGGCAGAAGGGACAATAGGGAGAACTGCTTTGGGGTCACCTCTAGGTAATGTCCCTTTAGTGTGACCAGCTGGACAGCTTGCATGGGTGCTGTATTTGGCTCCCATAGAGTGACAGTGTGACAGAGCCTCCATATGGAGAGAACAGCTGAGGACGCAATTGTGTTAGGACCCAACAGAGCAGCATTCCTTCATTTCGTCAACCATCCATCCATTCTTTTATTCATTTGGACCACACACTCACTGCCTCTGGAAAGGCCCGGGTCAGGTAGAAATAAGTACAGATGGAGGTTCAGTTCTGCATGCCGCCTCATGTGAATACAATCTTATTAGTGGAGGCTGAGCACTGAGCGAATCAATTTTGTGATAATGCTCATCCTAAACGGGCCATAGTCTATCTAGATGTTTGTATTATTGTGATTTCATGATTGATATTACTTTCATACCATTTGATACTATAGCTGTATTTTCATATGGCCAGTGTACCAGTTAAAGTGATTGATTTAAATGTTTAAACTAGTTCTGTCAAACGATTAATCGCGATTAATCGCATCTAAAATAAAAGTTTTTGTTTACATAATATATGTGTGTATAATGTGTATATTTATTATGTATATATAAATACACCATACAATGTATTTTTGGCTATTGCTACAAATATACCCCAGCGAATTAAGACACATATATATGTGTGTACTGTGTATATTTATTGTGTATATATAAATACAAACACATGCATGTATATATTTAAGAAAAATATGTTGTTTATATATTAAATATATTTATGTATAATATAAAATATAAGGATATAAATATATACATGTATATACATGTAAATATTTTAAATATATATATATACTCTATGTGTGTTTTTATATATACATAATAAATATATATTTGAAAATCTGGAATCTGAGGGTGCAAAAAAATCAAAATATTGAAAAAATTGCCTTTAAAGTTGTCAAAATTAAGTGCTTAGCAATGCATATTACTAATCAAAAAGTGTATACATGTAAATACATTTAAATATTTTCAAAATATTTACTGTATGTGTGTGTATTTATGCATACATAATAAATATACACAGTACACATACATATATTATGTAAACAAAAACTTTTATTTTGGATGCAATTAATCGTGATTAATTTAGCGTTTGACAGCACTAGTTTAAATTAAAATCTGTTATTGTAATTGCATTAGATAATATGCTTAATATAATAAGGTTTGCTCGAAAAAATCACTTTCTTTAAAAAAAAAAAAATCTAATCCAATGTATGGCCATATGTTGCAATATGCAGTATGTTTTAAATACTATACCTAATGAAATGTTATTATATTTTAGGTTTCCAAAAATGATTAAAATCCCCAAATGCTGATGCTATAAGGGCACATGAACTGGGGAGAGAAAAAGTCAGGCTTATTTCTGTAAATAAAATGGATTCTGTTCGTCCCCTGAGTGACAAAGGCAGAGAAGCAGTGAGGGGTGAAAACACGAGTGCTGAGAGGGGGACAGAGAGGGACCCACCCAAAGGCAAAGACGTCAGACTGTTTGGAGAAAGGAAGCTGGTTTTCTGCGGTGTCGGGGGAGAGCTGACGGATGAGCTCAGGAGCGAGATGACATAGCCAGCCACTTGGGATCCGCAGCTTATCCTTTCTCCTACTGGAGAGAGAGAGACACACACACAGAAGACGATGAAGTTTAAAACACAAATCCTTTTTGAGTTAGATTCATTTGTACCACACAAAAGGTCAGAAAACAAACTAAAAGATCATTACAGTGACAATTCTGTCCAAGAAATACAATAGAGGGCAAGCGACTATTAGTCTCCCATAGTCAAGACTATCGACATAAAGTCTAATCCACAAATGATATCTCTTTTTGAACTTGTTGTTTCCCCTAGAAAGCAATGAGATCAAATGAAGAGCAAATGGAGACTTCTGCTATAATCTCAGTTTATCCAAATGTTCTCCTCAGACAAATAAAATCATTTTTTTGTAGATCTACGCTCTTCAACAGGTTATGCCTATATTTATTTCTAAATCTATTTATTTTTACTTTTAAATACAAAGTTGATACTTGTGACTATATGTTCCACAGAAACTCTACAACATGTTTTAAAGACTGAATGGCAAGAAACTCAAACTAGCATCTTTTTTTGTACTTAGAAGTATACAATGTAGCAGAGTCTGGAAACTTGTAAACAGAACTTTGCTTCCCACCGGACCGATTAAAAACCTGTGAACCCTCTACACGGATAAAGTAGTTTAAAAGTAATGATAAAGTGGATTTGAAAGTGGTCTATCACTGACAGACATAGAGCTGTTTCAGCTTGACTGAGTCCCTGATCCAAGTAAAAACGAATTCACTCACCCATGATACTGTAGTGTATA
>NW_015661880.1:86254-104748 GCF_001515625.1 Sinocyclocheilus rhinocerous | reverse complement strand
GTTACATCATTATCACAAAACACAGAATAAATAAAGAAAAAAAGATACAAGAGCTCTTAGAGCTTCCACAGCATTAAAACCACTATTGTCTGAAATCTGGGCGGCCCATCCGACTGCCCAGAGTAAATTTCCAATAACTTCATCTCTCAAGAAGACTCAATCCCACACAAACCCTAATAAACAAACCTTGACATTTGACGATGCTTCAGTCCACAGCCTCACTAGCCTCTCGTACCTGCTAGATGTTGCCTTAGATGGTATTTCAAACAGCACCGAATCCCAGAATAATCAGATCTTATTTCAATACCCAGTCAGGTCCTGAATCATAATACATAACTAATGTAAAATCGTGTTATTGAGAGCCAGACTTGTGCCTTACAGATAAACAATTCATAATTATGCTAGAGCCTGCACGTCCCTGATGGCCTGAGAAAAAATGTGCCGCTCTCAAATACTATCCCTTCCTCCTAATAACTCCTGATAATAATTCACATGGCTGCGGAGGTGTAGAAGTGGGCTGATCAGAACGGCAATGGTGAGCCGATCCAAGAGACTTGATCAACAATGGCTGCAATGTAAACCTGTCGCTGTGGAGACGTCGTCTTTTCCCCGGTAATTACTGCCAACATGCGTAAACACACTTGTGCGAAATCAGCCTCATAATCAGATGAACCGATGGGTACGAGTGTTTGTAATATCGCTCCATCGGGGATGTTGATTTACTGCTTGCAATGCCAATGAAAACATTTTCAAAGAGGCGCGACACGCAAACAGGAATGGGACGAGTGCCAAAACAACATCAACATCATCACGGTCATCAGCGGTGGCAAACGCTTCATGTTGCCCAAGATAATTTACTCTCATTTTCAGCACTTTCAAAGCCAAAGACTTCATTATTCATCTTATTACACAAATAAACCTATACAATCAAAACAAGGAAGTTGAATTTCTTCATTAAAATTGTGTTTCGGGGCTGTTGATTGACAAATGCAAGAACTGAATGCTGTTAAGACGATGCTTAAACTCAATAAACTTGGACAAGAAAGAAAGAAATTTTGGCTTATTTATCATACACATTTATCATATTTCCCTCAATCTCATTACTATAATGCTGAAAAAAGAGATTATTATGAAGGTAAAATTATAAAATAATGAGCCCATTTTGTTTAAATGACAAAGTGTGTTTACATAATGTCAGTATTAAATTAAAGTATATTAACAAAACATCATATTTATCATCATTTATCATCTTCATTCTCATTACTGGACTGTTGGAAAAAGCTATTACTATAAATGTGACCCTGGACCACAAAATCAGTCTTAAGTCGCTGGGGTATATTTGTAGCAATAGCCAAAAATACATTGTATGGGTCAAAATTATTGATTTTTCTTTTATGCCAAAAATCATTAGGATATTAAGTAAAGATCATGTTCCATGAAGATATTTTGTCAATTTCCTACTGTAAATATATTAAAACTTAATTGTTGATTAGTAATATGCATTGCTAAGGACTTAATTTGGACAACTTTAAAGGCAATTTTCTCAATATTTGGAGTTTTTGCACCCTCAGATTCCAGATTTTCAAATAGTTGTATCTCAGCCAAATATTCTCCTATCCTAACAAACCATACATCAATGGAAAACTCATTTATTCAGCTTTCATATGATGTATAAATCTCAATTTCGAAAAATTGACCCTTATGACTGGTTTTGTGGTCCAGGGTCACAAATGTAAAAGTTATAAAATTATGTAAACACTTAAATTACAAATTGTGTACATCATGGCACCATTAAATTAACATGGTGTATTTATCATATTTTTCACATGTATTTTGTATTTCCTTCATTCTGTAATGCTTGAAGATATATGTAAAATGATAAAAATATATAATTACTCAAAATGGCAAAGTGTGTATACATCTTTGCAGTATTAAATTAAATGAAATGAAGTGCAATTCATGTCTGGATGCACGGCGGTAATAAGAATTTAAATAGAAAATGTGCTTAATTGTGTTAAAATAATATTACAATGCAAAATATTTCAAAAAAAAATTTACGGAACTGTCTTTATGCAAAATATTATTCCTTATTTATTTATTTTGTTCAGATTTTTTTTGATGTAGTGTTATATACTGTAGAAGAGGACATGTCCTCTTATAACCCTTCCCTTTGCCTTAAGAAACACATTCAAAACTGAAGAATGATTGAGATATATGAAGTATATCCCAGGTTTGCCAAACAAATCAAACATCTGCCACTGTTCACGGTAATTCAGCGGCCTTGCCTAGAGGAAAGAATATCTTTGAGTTCATTCTGCCATAAAGAAGAGGATGTCTCCTCTTCATACATCGCAAGAGAGCAACAAAACACATACATCAGACACCCTTTTCATGGATTTTCCTGTTCAAAGGAGTGTGGTGGAGAAAAGCTTCTTGTAAGTCTTTGTCTCTTGAAGGAGACGGGAATATATAGACACAGGTCTAAAGAATCTGGAAAGACTGTGGTTTTCAATTAAGATGCAAAAGATAGCACAAAAGATAGCTGTTCAAATACTACAGATTTTGTGCTTTTTCCTGATGTTGTGTATGACACCTGATCATATATCATTTTACGCCAAAAGCCTCATCCACATCATATACACAGGCGGAATTGAATTAATTACTTGGAGAAAATGGCATTAAAACATAATTAATTTAATATTCATAATACTGAATATTGATTTGGGATTTAAAATTAAATGAAGTAACCCTAAGATAAAGCGTGCTCAGTTAAAGGAACATTCTCCCAAAAGTACTGGTCATCATTCACTCATCCTCATGTGAACGGAAATGCTCCTAGCTGTACAAGCTCGGTTTCATGCATTGTTGCTTTCTGAAATGTGTAACATTAAAGGGATAATTCACACAAAAATGAAAATTCTGTTATTTTTTGTCCATATACTCTTAAAAATAAAGGTTCTTTATTGGCATCTATGGTTCCATGAAGAAACTTCAACATACATAGAAACTTTGCATTCCACAAAAGGTTCTTTATAGGGGGAAAAGTGTCTTTTAAAAATTTTTAAATATTCTTCACACTATAAAAAAATGTTTCTCACACTGTGAAATCCTCCTTTTGGAATCATTAGTTTTCCTGTGGTGAAAATCAAGTTTTTAAAGGTGGGGTAAGTGATTTCTGGTAGCCAGTGTTGATATTTCAAATCGCCAAAACAAACACACCCCTACCCCAAAAGGGTCTCGCCCCTATTTTGATAGCTCCGCCCCACACATACGTACGCAACCCAGGCAACGATTAGTTCTGTGAAACAAAGCAAAACCAATGTTACACCGTGTCTACACCGGCCGCGAGCGGCGCGACAAAATACTATAGAACTCATTATAATCAGTGATGATGTGTACACTGGATGCGGCGCAGCACGACAAATCCCCGACAGAAAACTGCTGTTGCGTTCTATTTATGACGTATTGACACAAATTTCAAATGATTTTCAGCGGTCACTTTATCACATCCAGTGTAGACAGACTTTGGCGCGGCGCGACAACTGTAGCAACCGGTGTAGACACGGTGTTACTTAAGCCGGGCTCACACTACAGGATTGAAAGACTAGCCGAATCACTGTGTTGCTCACACTACGCAACAAGATTTGTTCTCATCTGTCGTTGTCTTGTCATAGCTGTGCGCATACTACACAACCCAATGCTAACGAGGTGCACACACTAGAAAACATTCAGTGAAGAGGCGTTCCCGACCATCAGCGAAAATACGTTTTCTCACATAAATTCTTGCGATAAATTTCAGCGATTATAGGCCATATCTTCAAGCATGGACGATTAACTGGCCCTTCAATTGGTCTGTGCAGTTATTTTATCCGAAAGAAAGAAGAAACCACGATAAAAAGAGAATATGGTAGAAACAATGGCTTGGAAGACGTGGACAACAAGGACTGACAGTACTGCAGAAAGAGTTGGAGGTAATTAAACAGTATACTATATTAAATATTATAATATTATATATTTTTATATTATATATTTTGAGTCAAAACAACCCAATAGCTGGGTTTGTCCCTTTTTAACCCAGCGCTGGGTTATATTTAACCCAGCATTTTTTAGAGTGTATATATTATATACTATATATTGTATACAATGAAACGTGGTATTATATACACACCCTATGCATTTGTTACATTTATTTCTAGTTAGTTGATTTGATTAATTTGTGGCTTTTCGTGTCTGTTCATAAAGATGCATGATAAGAGTGTTTATACCATCTGCACTGTGATTGGCTAGATAAGTTCCACCTTGTCATTGTGTCGCTCACATTGCGAGATCACGTGGCGATAATATCAAACAGGTTTGAAAATATCGTAGCGTCTGTGATAGCTCGAGACAGGTTCGGATCACGTTGCTGACCTGCTCATACTTAACGAGCTTCGGCGACCGCAGCGAGCACCGATTTGGTCACGATCCGGGGGTTTTGTCGCAGACTGTGGAAATCTGTCTGCGACAGCAAAATCCAGCCAAAAATCCTGTAGTGTGAGCCCGGCTTTACCTATCGAGAAGAAACAAAGCAACCTTGGCGTCCAATCGCAAGGCCTTCCGCTCCTTGAGCTCTCTCCAGCGCTGGATAGCTGATCCGATATTTACACGGGTCCTACTTCTTGTGTTATCTGAAGCCTTCTTTTGTTCCGCAGACAGTGTCCTCTTTTTTGTTTGTTTTTTATCCGCTATCTCTATCTTTCTGTCGCTCGGCTCGGCTAATGTCCGTCCGGTGCACTGAACACTCTCTCCTCCACATCATGAGTAGACACGCCCCTTACTGCTGATTGGCTACAAGTTTGTTTTGTTACTCGGCCCGACTCAGTTTTCTAAGGCGTTTTTGAAAAAATACATACCCCACCTTTAACATTGTTTACATGTCTATCTGCCATTTTTAAAATGCTTAAAGGCAAACCACGTGCAAATTTATCAGTCAACACCATTTTCTTCTTAAAACTGCACTTCTGCAAAGGCAGTCTTAAAAATAATGTTTTAAATCAGTCTGTTACTTACCATCACAAACATACAACCAATCACATCAACCTCCTGGGTGGGGCTTTTCATATCATTAGCAAAGCGTTTCTACCTAAGGATGTTGATTTTTAGAAGGTAGCTTTCTGAGATGGAGAACGGGAACATGGTTTGTGTGACATTAGCAACACATTATCGCTGTCTGATAAAGTAGTGAAGCCAAAGGCTAATGATATCAATTACTGTTATGTCCCATAGGAAACCAGAGTCTCTAGCTAAGGAGAAATATCTGAGCACAGTGTGTGATTTTGTTGTGATATCTTCTGAAGCTTTAAAGGAGACAAATGTGAGAGATCCAGAATTTCTAGCTATGGAAAAAAATCTGAGCACAGTGTGTGATGCTATTGAGATCTTGTTTGAAACTTTGGAGGAGACAAATGTGAGACCACCAGAGTCTTTAGCTAAGGAGAAAAATATGAGCACAGTGTGTGATGTTGTTGAGATCTCTTCTAAAGCTTTAAAGGAGAAAAATATGAGACCACCAGAGTCTTTAGACTAGGAGAAATATCTGAACACAGTGTGTGACGCTGTTGAGATCTTGTTTGAAACTTTAGAAGAGACAAATGTGAGACCACCAGAGTCTCTAGCTAAGGAGAAATATCTGAGCACAGTGTGTGAAGTTGTTGAGATCTATTCTAAAGATGTATGAATTTCAATTTAAAAAATTGACCCTTATGACTGGTTTTGTCGTCCAGGGTCACATTTAGTCATGAATATCTGGTTGGCAAAAGCAACAATATTCATCTATTCATATTTTTCCAGTGCATTGAAATTAGATTGCTAGAGGGAGTTTCCCCAATAAAAGTTACTGAAGTCCTGTCAAATGCTCGTGTGATGATAACATCTGCTGCTACTTCAACTCACTGAAGCAGACATTTATCAGGAACCATGAGAACACTGAAGGTGAAACTGGATTTAGCTCTGTGGCCAACACTCTAATAATTACAGGCTTTGGTTTTTAATAAGCACTTCTGAAAGTCATTATGGAATTTAAGGACGTTATTAATGGCCTGTCACACATATAGTGTGATGGGTTGTACATTTGTCGCTCTTCTATGGAGACACCGAGCTCACTCGCACTCTCTATTTCAGCTAGTAAACACCATCCTACCTACATGTGCAAAACTTGTACTTTTAGGGGTACCAACAGCTTGTCACTGGGGCAGTTGGTAGTTGCCATTGACTTCCATAGTATTTTTTTTTCCTACTATGGAAGTCAATGGCAACCACCAACTGTTTGATTACCAGCAATCTTCAAAATATCTTCTTTTGTGTTCAACATAAGAAAGCAACTCATACAGGTTTGGAACGACATGAGGGTGAGTAAAGGATGACAGTATTTTCATTTTTGGGTGAACTATCCCTTTAAAGGTACATATTTGTATCATAATTACCCCTAAAAGGTGCATAGGTGCATAAAGGTGCATAACTCTAAGGTACTATCACACCTTTTAGGGCTAGTACTCCAGCGAAAAGCAGGGTTTTTTTCACATTTTCATTTTTTCCAGGCAAGTGTTGACAGCATTTTACAACATCACAGGCGCACTCATGCTGCCTTCCCAATTTTGGCCAATATCTAAGGCAACATCACGTGTCCTTTTGAGGAGACAATCCCAGAATATAACGGCAAGCCCAAAAATGTATCCAAAATGAAAATTAATACAAGAAATGTTGATTCATTCAATGACAAAAAAGTATTGATACAAATAACGTAGTTCAATATAACATAAAAACTACCCAATATTTTGTTTGCTACATGTTTTATGTTTATTGGACTACTAGAGTATCGCATCACTGGCTTATCAACTATAACAACAGTTTAGGAGACTTTCTTTAAAAATCATTTCAATGGCTGGCAAAGATCAATGGACATTTTCTACATTAAGAAAGAACATTGTTACTTGAAATCACAGTAAAGCTGAGTGAATTTGTGTGTTTGTGTGTATTTTGACCTACCTGCCTGCTTGTAGAACACCAGATATTGTGAACAGGCCAAAGTCGGTGATGACCACTTTCCCATTGTCATAAAATACATTCTTGGATTTCATATCTTTGTGAAGGATCCCTTTGGCATGTAGGTAGCCCATGCCCTGAAAAAAATGGTGTTAATGTAATTAGGGCAATTACATGTTTTTGGTCTACTGCTAATTCTGTCTAGATTTTTTAGTCTAGTCTAATTGCAAAAATACATTCTTGGATTTCATATCTTTGTGAAGGATCCCTTTGGCATGTAGGTAGCCCATGCCCTGAAAAAAATGGTGTTAATGTAATTAGGGCAATTACATGTTTTTGGTCTACTGCTAATTCTGTCTAGATTTTTTTCTAAGTCTAATTGCTATTTTTCTAATAAAAACTGATCCAGGTTTTAAAAAAGCTCCAGGTCTGCTGTGTTGTTTGTAGGGCTGCACAATTTGGCCCAAAATTATAGATTATACATGAATGACTACAATAATAATAATAATAATTTTATTTTACATTACAATTCTAAAATAGTAATTGTTTTTGTTGCAAAGCAAACTGAGCTGCTCTGAAACACTAAAAACACTGAATCATGAGCTGCTAGCGTGAAAAGGAACACAGTGCCACTCTTCACTTTGAAACGCACTCTGCATGTATTTAATTAAATCACAGTCTTTGTGATTTGATAATTGTGTAATTTCAGTTTTATTCTGATTCATTGTGCAGCCCTAAATGTAATCACATGCTGTATATGTGAAGGAACAGTACATGTACAGGTAGATATAAAGGCTTCCCGACACTGACATGTTTTGCTAAATAACTGCTATACACATGTGAATCAATTTTAGCTGACATTTAACGAACAGTCTTCACATTGACTTCACATCAATTACTCTTACCTTCACCATCTCTTGTGCGATTTGTCTAGTCTTGTTCACGTCGAGAACGACTTTTGCATCTCGAATCACTGAGTAGAGGGTCCTGCCCTTACACAAACTACAACAGAAGAACAAAAAACACATATTAGGCATCAGCAGCAACCATAACATCAAAATATGTCCAGTTATTTTACAGCTCTTTGTGCAGATTGTGGGTTTGCAGAAATAAAGAATAGCATTCCAGGTGCAGATTCAGTGTATAAAAACAACTCACTCAAATATGAATCAAATAAAATTTTTACTATTTTTATAATTCACTGGCAAAAATACTGTACTAGAAGCTCTAAAGGTAAAGGCAGTTCAATTAAAATGAAATAAAATCATGAGATTGATTACTGATGTCCATGAGAGTACTAACCGGTATTGGTCATAATTAAGTTTGCAACTATGAATGCATTTAACAGTATATTAAAATTATGAACGCAATTTAGATTGTTGATGAAGAATGGTAATAAAGCCTGCCAGAAAATAACTAATTTAGCCAGTTTATGAGCTTTAGGTCACAATGCAAAAAGTTCATGGATAACCCCTCATTGAGTTTGAACCTACAACCTACATTATCATAGGACGTATGTTAGGACAAGAATGATACATGTTCATACTTCAGCATGCTATTCTGAATTTACATACAAGCAGACTTGAGCACTGTCACTTGGAGGACTAATGATGCTGAGCGGGCCATGAACTTCACCGCCGCAGGAGCGAGGAGAAAGAAAGCCCTCCAACTCCCTGACATCTGAGGTCCTACTGTGCCACCTGACAAAGACGTCTGCGTCTTTCCCCGGGCTGCCCTCTTCCTCCATTTATACATATTCATAATGCCATCAGGGTACGAGGCCCATTTTTAGCATCACTCTGGCCTTTTGGCCTTCTGCAGTGTGGAACCCTTTAAATGCGGGACGCACAAATGCAAATGCTGAACTCTGTATATGTGGCGTCAGTACAGAAATGTGTCGCGTACATCAGCTGTTAACACTAATAATGTCAAGACAGACTATTCCAAATAATGACAGCCTCTGACATTCTGCTGCAATTATGTTGTACACGCTGCATTTGTGAGCAAAAGCTGAACTTTTATTCCACACTGCAGGGGTGATATGAAAAACAATCAATGCATAATCACATGACAATGCTGAGACACACAATCAATATTTATTTATTTCCCTGATTTATTTTTATGAAAGAGGTCATTTCTTGCAATTATATCTCAATTTGTTTGTTTGGGCCTGCTGGCCTATGATTAAGGACTGAATAAAACCATTATGACTTTTGTCTGTGTTAATAGAAATACACAAAATCATGCACTAACATTAGTCAGGATTAGACATTAATATACTTTTTTTTTTTTTTGTGAATGAAAACGATTTGCCAATAAGGTAAGAAAAATAAACTTGATTCACAAAATATTCTCTGAATTTTGCTACTTTTTTAGAGATTTTTACCAGAACTTAAAAAATACTGAAAAAAGTCAGAGCTACATTTAAATATGGGCTATATTAAATATTATATTATTTGTTGGCGCCGATAGCCTCGTGGGCTTTCCCGACCCCATCCCCTCTCTATCTCCCACTTCGCTTCCTGTCATCATACTTTCCTATTGCAAAAATGCCAAAATAAATCTTAAAAAAAATATGTCCTAATATTTATTATATAATACTGTATTTTGTGTGTGTTATATTATTATTAATATTAAAATACCTATCTATCTATCTATCTATAAATAATAGAATTAATATAATTCAGCAAAGATGCATCATTAAATTTATCAAAAGTGACAGTAAACGATTTCAAATAATTTGACTTATTCTGAACTCTCTATTCATCAAAGAATCCTGAAAAATTTTTTTTATTATATAATAGTATGATTAACAATATCATAATCAAAAATAAATTAGATTATAAAATGAACAGTTAAAAACTAAGATATATAAGTAATATATTTAATACCTTATTCGATCCAAGAAACTAAACACTTTGATTCTAGAAAAGGAAAATAAAAGTTGAATCCTCTGTTGAAATCTTTTATTGGCCATGGCCATGCAGCACAGCACCTTTTTGCAGACAAACAAACAGGAAGCACCAATTTGTGTGGCAGGAGGAAGGAAATAATATTGGCCGTCTCCTGTTCAGACAGGATGTTTTTCACAAACCTCTCTGTTCATAGCTTCTGAGAATTCTGAGAAGTGAAAAAATTCAGCCACTTATGTTTACATTTGTGGTCAAAGACATGTCGTTTTAAATTAGGCTGAAAGCAGCCAGTAATGCAAGCCATGAGGTCATGCTGATTAGAGAAGATCAGGAAAAGTGAGTCAACTTTAAGATACAGTCATGAAGCTTAGTACACATGCACCGGAAACACTGGGAACTCAACGAACATTGTTCAAGCTTACGTGGTGATGATGGCCAGATGAGGGGGTCTCATACATGCTCCCATGAACAGGACCACGTTTTCATGCCGTGTGTTCCTGTACGCCATCACCTCTCTTTTAAACGCTTTCAGCTGTTCTTCATTGTCTCTTTCAATGTCGATTAGCCGTATGGCCACTTCTCCGTGCCAGCGTCCGTGGTAGACCTGTCCAAAGCGACCTTTCCCGATCAGCTCTCCGATCTCCAGCTGCTCCATGGGAATGTCCCACTCCTGCAGGAAGATGCTGGTCTGGCTGGCCTTACGTGGGAAGTTCCGTGCAGACAGGAGGGAGAGATTCATCTCCTCGAACTCGTCCGCTGAACCCTCGGCCTCATCATTGCCTTCCTCGTTCTGATAGATAAATAGAACGATAAATATAACTGTAGAACAGCAGACAGAAAGATGAATGGATGGATGGATGGATGATAGGTAGATGCATAGGTGGATGGAATGATAGAGTAATAGATAGATAGACAGACAGACTGATAGAATGGCAGAGTGATGGAACCATGTATTGACAGAACGAATGAGAGAACTATAGATAGATAGTGAGTGTTGGAATGATAGGACATCAGACAGACAGAACAATAGTTAGACAGATAGGCAGAACAAAAGAATGGTGGAGCGATGGAACCATGGAAGAATGAGAGAACGATAGATAGATAGTCAGTGATGGAACAATAGGACGTCAGACAAAGAACAAAAGATAGACAGAACGAAAGAAAGGTTGAGTGATGGAACCATGGAAGGATAGAACAAATGACAGACAGACAGACAGACAGATAGACAGATAGACAGATAGATAGATAGATAGATAGATACTGTAGATTAGACAGACAGACAGATAGATAGATAGATAGATACTGTAGATTAGACAGACAGATAGACAGATAGATAGATAGATAGATAGATAGATAGATAGATAGATAGATATTATATGTTCAGGACAGACAGATAGATAGATAGATAGATAGATACTGTTAGACAGACAGATAGACAGATAGATAGATAGATAGATAGATAGATAGATAGATAGATAGATATTGCGTATATGTTCAGTTTTTAGCACATGATGGTGCATGTTTGCTATAGAAGCAGGATGACTCACATCAGATGTTGGCTCAACCTCAATTTGTAGCAAGGGACTCCCTCTGGTACTGTGAGAAGAGAAACAGAACATGTGTTTGCTCAGGGAGGGTAATTTACCTCAACAGAACGAACCGAGGTTTCATTTTCAAGGACCTATAATCTCATTTAAATCCATTGTTTACTTTATGCCATCTGAAAGGATCACACAAAAAATGATGCATGTTCACCTTCATATTTTTAGCTTGAACAAAAGCTGTTCAGACAAGCTCTGCTTAGTGTGCTGCCTACATAAAATAAAATAAAATAGGAGATTTGGTGTCTAAAATTGACCCTGGGTGACACTCTATTACATGTCTGTGGTAAGAAATGTGTTTGTTAATACACTCTGACCCTTGTTTGGGTTGAAAAATATGTGAGGACAGTGCTGGAAAGAGCTATCAGTCCATGTATGCATACATGCCTGTTAACAATTTTACTCTACAGCTATCAAACAATTAATGTCAGCTGCATTATAATTCTCCATAATGAAAAACATACTGCTGTCTGAACTACAGAAACTAATATCCAGTTTTTTTTTTTGTAGTTAATGCATCTTGATTCAGTTAATTAAAAATAGTATTTTTCTTTATGGGTCTCTGAGTTTTTCAAAACATCCATGGATACGCTTGACATCATCACTGTAGCGTAAACTCAAGCCCCACTCTTTGTTTAGTCCAAGTTTGTGTGTGTGTGACTTGTCTTCAGTCACATCAGCTTTTGCACCACAAATATTTTTGCTCTAATAATTCTGTAATCTAAAATGCTCATATCTGCCATAAATAGACAAAAGCCTTGGCAAAACTGTCTGACATGTCTGTGGCCTTTCACTGGGCATCGCTCTAAATACACACACAAACACACAAAGTACAGGACAGAACATGACATTTCAGACACATTTGTATATTAATAAACAACGTTAAGTGGTCTTGGCATGTCATTATAAGTGTCACAAAAGAGATAATTGCACATTTTACAGCATTTGACCTCCATCTAAAGGAGCAATAGAGCATCATAACTACATTTTATGCTACTAATTTTTGCATTCAGATAATGGGACCTTATTGTAAAGTGTTACCATGATATTTAGTCACCATTATTGATTAACATGCATTTGCACTTTAGTTCCAAATCCCAGTGAGCTCTACATAGACAGACTGATGTCATCATGTTTAAATGCATTCTAAAATGTCAAATCAACATAAACTCACATACACATAAACACGCACACACTTACCCAGGTTCAGACAGAACAGGGTGTAGAATGACTTGAGGGGCCCTGGTGGGAGCCTCAGGGGCCACATCTACAAAGAGAAAGTGAGACGGTAAGTCACAAGGCAGAGATGAGAGAGAAAAATGACATAATTTGTAAAAGAGTGTATTATTATAGACTAAGTTCATCACAACATGCAGGAGTACTGCTGAGAACAACAACTCTGATTTACACCAAAACAGACACTGAGAAAAAAAAATTGATGTAGAAACTATTTTTACTCAGAAAATTGTATTTTCTTGAAAAACACACTCCAAAAATCTTCAAATAAACATTCTTTAAAAGAAAAAAAGAACTCAGAAATCATTTTCTACATGTACCTATACTACACAAACATCTGAAGCCATTCACTGCGGTTTAAAAATTTGCGTTCGATACGTTTTTTTGGAAAGAAATGAAATGTTTATTCACTGAGGATGGATTAAATTGATCAAAAGTGAAAGAAAAAACATTTAATGTTTAAATAAATGTTGTTCCTAAATAAATAAAAAAATCACAGTTGCCACAAAAATATTAATCAGCACAATTGTTTTCAATCATTGATAATAAGAAAAGTTACTTCAGTGCCAAATCAGCATATTAGAATGATTTCTGAAGGATCATGTGACACTGAAAACTGGAGTAATGATGAAGAAAATTCAGCTTTGCATCACAGGAATAAATTAGATTAGAAATTAGAAAACTTTGTAATAATATTTCTCAATATTATCAATTGTACTGCCTTTTTGATCAAATAAATGCAGCCACAGTGAGCATAAGAGACTTACTGACCTTAAACTTTTGAACAGTAGTGAGTGCATACATGTATATATATTATTTACTGTTGTTCCAGGCAACAGATTTCCTACATAGCTGTAGGAAAGATTCTATACATAATATAAACAATCCAAACAACACTGAGTGTCCATTGATTTATTTTTGTTAGCAAGCAACATACTGCACTGTCAGCCACTATCCCTTACATACTACACAAATATATGATGCTCTATTGTTAGGAAAGATGAAACCCTAGAGGATTCTCATTTAATAAACACTTTCCATTAAAACATAAACAAATTGTTTTACCTAATGGACAAAACTGGCCGTGTGTTCCCTGCTGTACGGTACAATGGTGACTGATCTCAGTAGCTCACCTCTTCATTGGAATAAACCGGCAAAATTGGCATCAATAGCCTTTATTCTAAACTATCAGGCTACCAACACAACATGGCTTTCCTCCCTCCACACGTTCATCAAAAACATGCAGCAAGCTGAGTGCCTCCCACAGAATACAGGCACTTATCAGCCTTTATTTGTCAGCGAGGTGCAGGCGACCTTGTCTTTAAAAGAACCATCATTAGACAATACAGCATTGCTGGTTAAGAGACGACAAGAAGAAGAGCAAAGAAAGACAGAGGGAGAGGGAGGGGGTTTGTTGCGCCTCAAAGAAAAGACGGCATAAAAAATGACATCAAAAAAGTTCGCCTCGGCATGTCGCACTGCATTATGGGTAGGGGTAATGACCAATTATGACACACTTACCAGGGAAGATGAACTGCTGCTTGAATTTGTAGAAATGAGATGCTGAGAAAAGCACAGGAGAGAAGCAGACAGAATTCAATCAAATTCAACACACCCCCAGATGCTTATTGGTCTGTGTTATTGTTCTGCAAAATCCATCACAAAGATGCATTTGCCATAAAAATAGTGACTTAGGATACACAAGGGTCCAAAAGTCTGAAACCACACTGAAAATCTGAGATTCAACGTTTAATAAATAAATCAAATCAAGAGAAGTAAACAGAACATTTTATGATTTTGAAAAATGTATAACAAAGAAATGTGAACTAAAATTTTCTGGCACAGGATGTTCTTTGGCTCATTCTTCACAAACTTGAGGAGTTCATGTCAGTTTGACTGCTGCTTATATTAAGTGCTGTCATAACTGAAAAGCGGGACATTCAAAACAGAACTCCAGACCATGATTTGAATGATTGCAAATGCACTAGGAAATTAAAATGGCACAAGTGCAACAATTTAAAGTCTGGTTGCCGTTGGCAACATTTGAGAAAACTTTGTGTGTGTCAATATAAGCGGATCTGATTAGACTGCGTACTAGAGTTTTCTGCACAGCACGGGTAATATGGAGCCCCTAAAGGGACATGGTGGTGGAAAAAACATCGGGGTGGGAGGAAAAAATATTTTTCAAATGTTTTGCGTTCTCTCGCAAAACTTTTGCATTCTTTCGCAAAGATATTTGCGTTCTCTCGCAAAACCAGTTGAGTTCGGACAAACTCGTCCTGTTTACTTTACAGCTTGCAGTTCATAAAACACTTAACGCGGCTTAATGGAGATGACAAAAAAGACCAAATATGCTATATTATATATATGTATTAAAAATATGTCGCCTATTGTATACATTCAAGCCCAAAATATGAGCTGAATAAGCGTTTTCTCTCCCATAGAAAAGCGTGCTTAACGTGGCTTAAAAAGTGATAAAAACAGGTGAAACTGCGCGTTCCATTCTGGGCTCATCTGCTTTTCTGTGTATGAGCCACTGCAAGCTGCAAAGTAAGCAGGAAGAGTTTGTGCGAACTCAAGAGAATGCAAATATCTTTGCAAGAGAACGCAAAAGTTTTGCGAGGTTAATGCAAGGTTTCTCAAGGGAACGTAAACGTTTTGCGAGAGAACGCTAAACATTTGTAAAATATTTTTTCCTCCAACCCCGATTTTTTTCCACTACCATGTCCTTTTAGGGGCTCTGTAGGCCTACAGGTAGTGATGTCCGATTTGTGGGAAAAAATCACCATTTGAACTGGTTTTTATTAATGAGTCAGTCAAAAAGATTCAAAAACAGTGCAAGTTAGCAGTCTGAATCAAACTCAGTCAGTAAATCGTTTAGAGCTCACAACTAACACGGTTCAGCACAGTACAATTGCTACAGTACCTGTGCTCAACTGTGCCTGTAGTGAAATGATGATGGTTTTCTAGTATAACACAGCATTTCTACAAGCCTTTCTCACAGCAATGTAAGTTATGCTAACTAACTCATTAAAACTGATACAATGCATCAATGTACTGTACTAACCATTTAATACTATGTATGTTTAATACTAAATATCCTTTTAAGCAAGTCTTTCATATTCTTTTAATTTCAATATGATGTGATGATCCACCTTAGCCCGCTTGCATCAATTAACATTATAATAGTTTTAATTATACCTAAAGTATCATGCTGTTGCTCTTAAATCACAAAGGTTACATACACTATAATAATAAATTTGCAGAATCACTTTTTGTAATTTTGAGACCGTTTGGCCAATTCTTCCAAAAAGGCAGAAATACTATAACAAAATAGATTGATATTGATACTGTATATGGCACAAATAAGGATCATTAGAGTACAGCACTAAAATGGACCAATTTATACTTCATAAAGTCCTTATATATAATTTAAATCATCCTCGTTATTATACAAATCATTATTTCCATATTTGTTTCCTGAAGCGCAGCCATATACTAAGAGAGTCTAAAATCCACACAAATGCATTGATATATTTTCTAATTAAATTGTTTTATTAACATACAAAAATGATAAACATAAGCTTTGTATTTATTCCTTGTGCAGTGCTGAAAATGACAAATATACAAAAAAAATGTAAATTGCTTACAAATCTCTTATTATGCTACAGCATATTATCACCAAATCTTTGATTCAATCTTTTTGTCAAGTCGTTTTCTTTCAATTATTTCAATTTCAATTCATTTTTTTCTTTTTGAGACTTATTGAACATGGGCCTTATTGATCTGAGCCTATGCGCCCTATTTTCAGGGTAAAAAAAAAAACATTATTTTTGGATAATTTTGGCAAAATTCACTCAAAAACTAAGCTCAGTTCACTGAAGCCTATGATCACTCAGTTTCAAAAAGAAATAAAAAAAAACTATGCTAATAGAAAGAAAACAACGTGATAAAAGAATTTAATCTAATATTTGGTTATAATACTGCATAAAAAGACATTTATAAGCAAATTGTGTAATAAGGTGTAATAATTATCTTTTTTGTGTGTGAAGATACCATATGTGAGCAAATCAGTAGGTGTTAGTCCAATGTGATAATATTAACTAGCATTTTCAGCAAAAAAAAACAAAAAAAAATATCTCTGGGTCAAAATACAGTTAATAATACAGTTTAAGCATTAAGCAATTATTATTTGAAATTCTGTAGAAAAGATTCTGCGGAATCATTAAATTAGGCACACTTTTACAGAATTAACAACAAAGTATAAGCATATGTTTTGGGTCGGTACCTGTAAGGTTGGACTGTTTCTGCTGTCTGGCGCTCTGCGGGGAAGGGTGCAGAGGAGATGGGGGCGTCGCGCTGGGCGGCAGAGGGGGTGCAGGAGACGATGGGGTGGAGGAGGTGGTTGAGGAGGGGTTACTGCTGGAGTCGGGCTGATACGGCACAGGGATGTGGTCCTGAAACAGAGACAGTCAAACCTTTGGTAACACACAAAAACACTCCCTACTCTCTGCTCATTACCGGTGCAGTCAGACATCAGTAAACCCCTGCTTCATTCTCACGGTCAGTTAAAGATTCATCCAAAACCAGGGGTGTGGCGGCTGTAGACCTGATCTCCCATGGGCTGAAAACTGGACAGCCGTGCTATGTTTGAAAACACTGCCCAACGTCATGTTAGAAAGAGGAGCACATCAAAAGCCAGCAGTGTTGTCATAAAGCATGATTGAGTGGCATATGTATTTGAGAAGACAACAGAAAGCCAAAAAAATGTCAAGACTCTATGCTCTGCCAGTCATTAAAAGGCTTTTTGACTTCTAGTTTTGCTGCTCAAGTGTCACAAATTGAGTCTGAGGTTTTGGGAAAAACAAAAGCTATCAAATATAATGCAATATAAAACCAACTGCATTTGAGATGAACAATAACAATTAGCTCACAAGTTTTAAAGCTGTAATGTCAGATGATTGTCATGCGGTCGTGGTTGTAGTAAGAGAGCGCACGGGGAAAGAGTAAACATAGGGATACTTTAATGAACATCAACACACAATAACCGTTGAAAATAACATTAATCCAGGACAAAGGAATGAGATAAACTGAGGGCTTATAAAGGGCAGGCAACTAAGGAGCAAACGAGATGATTAATACAACACAGGTGGGAACTAATGAAAGATGATTAACTAAATGAGCAGGAAATGAACCAAATAGGGGCAAACAGGAACTAGACAGAAACGTACACGTGACAGATCGCCCCCCTCCCGGACGGCGCGTCCAGCGCCGTAACAGTATCATCGGAGAGGGGGGGCGGGCGCCCAGAGCAGATCAGGAAGCCATGGCGGAGCAGACAGTTCAGGGAGCCATGGCGGAGCAGACAGTTCCGGGAGCCATGGCGGATCAGGAGACTCAGGAGGCCATGGCGGATCAGGAGACTCAGGAGGCCATGGCGGATCAGGAGACTCAGGAGGCCATGGCGGGTCCTCCGTACAAGACCCCCCCCAAAAAAAATTTTCTTGGGGAAAACTAGGAATTCTGGAGGGCGCGCTGGAGGAGCGGGCACTTGAGGGCGCTCTGGAGGAGATTCAGAGACTGTAGCCCTCCTTGGGCTAAGCACGGGGACAGGAGCCCTCACTGGGCTAAACTCGGGGACAGGAACCCTCACTGGGCTAAACTCGAGGACAGGAACCCTCCGCAGGCTATACTCGGGAACTGGAGCCCTCCGTGGGCTATACTC
>NW_015661880.1:84647-85601 GCF_001515625.1 Sinocyclocheilus rhinocerous | reverse complement strand
GCCATGGCGGATCAGGAGACTCAGGAGGCCATGGCGGATCAGGAGACTCAGGAGGCCATGGCGGATCAGGAGACTCAGGAGGCCATGGCGGGTCCTCCGTACAAGACCCCCCCCAAAAAAAATTTTCTTGGGGAAAACTAGGAATTCTGGAGGGCGCGCTGGAGGAGCGGGCACTTGAGGGCGCTCTGGAGGAGATTCAGAGACTGTAGCCCTCCTTGGGCTAAGCACGGGGACAGGAGCCCTCACTGGGCTAAACTCGGGGACAGGAACCCTCACTGGGCTAAACTCGAGGACAGGAACCCTCCGCAGGCTATACTCGGGAACTGGAGCCCTCCGTGGGCTATACTCGGGATCAGGAGCCCTCCCTGGGCTAAACGAGGAATCAGGACCCCTTCCTGGGCTAAACGAGGAATCAGGAGCCCTCCCTGGGCTTAACTGGGGATCAGGAGCCCTCCCTGGGCTAAACGAGGAATCAGGAGCCCTCCCTGGGCTTAACTGGAGATACGGAGCCCTCCCTGGGCTAAACGGGGAATCTGGGAAGCGCGTACGAGGTGCTGGCACTGAAGGGCGCTCTGGAGGAGCAGGCACAGCAAGGCGCTTTCGAGGAGCGGGCACTGGAGCGAACTCGGGGCTGGAGCCGACACTGGAGCGAGCTCTGGGGCTGAAGTCGACACTGGAGCGAGCTCTGGGGTTGGAGCCGACACTGGAACAAGCTCTGGGCGGGACGGCTGACTGGACTCGGGAACGGCCGGCTTTCTTGACTCGGGAACGGCCGGCGGAGGGGTACCGGATCGGAATCGGAGGCTCTCCAGACACCGGATGACTGTCTCCTTCCAGTCGAGGTCGGTGGTGTCTGGGAACTCCGTGGAATGATGGAATGTCATTCCGATCCGGAACAGTGTTGCGAGGGTTTCCCCCTCGAGGGAGCTGGTGAGGGCGAGCGGCACGAACGCC
>NW_015661880.1:73539-84228 GCF_001515625.1 Sinocyclocheilus rhinocerous | reverse complement strand
TCGGCGTGGCCAGCGGGCTAGACTTCGGAACGGCCGGCGGGCTTGACTGAGGAACGGCCGGCGGAGGAGTCCCGGATCGGAATCGGAGGCTCTCCAGACACCGGATGACTGCCTCCTTCCAGTCGAGGTTGGTGGTGTCTGGGAGCTCCGCGGGGCGATGGTAAGTAATCCCGATCCGGAACAGCGTCACAAGGGATTCCCCCTCGAGGGAGCTGGAGAGGGCGAGCGGCACGAACGCCCTCGCGTAGACGATCGGGTCGGGGTTCGCCTGTGCCATGGTGATTAACCTCGCTCGTTCCTCCATTTATGTCGTCGTTGTCAGTGATGGGTCCTGGATTCTGTCATGCGTTCGTGGTTGTAGTAAGAGAGCGCACGAGGAAGGAGTAAACGTAGGGATACTTTAATGAACATCAACACACAATAACCGTTAAAAATAGCATTAATCCAGGACAAAGGAATGACAGATACTGAGGGCTTATAAAGGGCAGGCAACTAAGGAGCAAACGAGATGATTAATACAACACAGGTGGGAACTAATGAAAGATGATTAACTAAATGAGCAGGAAATGAACCAAATAGGGGCAAACAGGAACTAGACAGAAACGTACACGTGACAATGATAAGGATATGAACTTTTTCTCTTCACTGTCATAAATTAAATATTGTTTCTGTTCTGTTGCAGTTTCTGTTGCATAGAAACCTCAAACTTGTCTAAGAAGGCACAGAGACAAAACATACAAGGAGAATAAAATGGTAATTTTTAAATTCAGTTAAAGTTCAGGTCCAGGTCAGGTTAACCCAGGTATGACAGTTTTAAGAACCACAAAAAATATATATATTTTAAGGTTCATATGGTTGGTTGCAAAAAATATCACCTAATCCACACTTAAAAAGTCGTTGCATTCATCATCAAGATTTTTTTTTTAAACTTCGGTCCTCATACACAATTTTCCATAATTTAATATAACTACAAAATGTGTAGACTGAAGCCTTAGCTTATTTTATCTACTATTTTTCCATTATAATTCTAATGAATTGTCACTTACACTACTAAATTCAATCTGTAAAAAAAGAAACCAAAAACATAACTTAAAATAAAATTACAAAGACTTCCATACATTAATAAAATAGTTAGACAAAGTATTAATTTTTAAGTTATATATTTATCACCTTTTTTTTTTATTTGTAAAGTGAATCAATATTTTAGTATCATCAAATTATTACAGTATAGTTTTAAATTCATATTTTGAATCAGTTTTTATTTTTATATTTTCCATTTTCATTTACTTAATGTTTTAGTCATTTTATTCTGTGTTTTCGTCATTTTTAGCGGTTTTGTTTGTATATGTCTATATAGTTTTATGTCAGTTTTATGTTTTATGATATTTTTTGTCAGCTTTAATTTGATTATTTTAGCACATCAAGTTAAACTAAATTAAAATGAGAAATGTTGGCAACTAGCTAGTTTGTATACGTTATTTCAATAAACATTTTTTTTTTTGGTTTTAGTTTAGTTTCAGTCTTAGTTTTAGTTAACTAAAGTTAACTACAAATTCTAAATTCCATGTCACATTTATTCCACAAATTCACAACTTAGATAGATATATTGGAAATGAATTATCAAACACACTGTAGCAGCATACTGTTTTTTTAACACACTCTTTTTTAGTTACATATAACCAACTGGTCTGAAGGTGATTTTTAGTGGATTTATGAAGTCAGTTCACACAAGTTCTAGCAGCGTTTATGCCGTCATGAAGTGCGCGCGCTCACACACACACACAGGACGTGTTTTTGCATTTAAAAACAGCTAGATGGAGCGCAGTGGAATGGAATTGAGTGTAAGGATCCCCAGACACGATTTTTAAAAGTAGACTTGACATGGTGTGTTAAAAATGTCACGCTCATCCTGTCGTGCCTTGGTTTCCAATAAACATATAAGAAAACCACGAGTGGCAAAAATTACAGGAAGGCTGTTTGATGTTGGTCTGCAAAAATTGCTTTTCATGCCAAGTTGTTTGAATAAAAAGCGAAAGCAAACAAGTTCTAAAAATTTCAGGAAGGACTTATAATGCCAATCTGCCCGAGATAGTTTTGTAATAATGTTGACCGTGGAGGGATGTAACAGGGTTGAGTTGTGTTTGTTCAGACGTAATGGAACGTAACTAATCTTACCTTGTTGATTTTGTTGGTCTTGGGGAGAGTCTGGCTAATATGGAGGTCTGAGTACCTGAGGGGGTTGTTTATGTCACATGGTACCGACTCGGTCCTGACGAGCTGACGAGCTGAGAGAGAGGGCGAGAGAAACAGCATAGTATCCACGGTAACAGGAGGCAGTTGTCACGGTAACAGAAAAACTCTGAAAAGTCTTGTCACATTTTAATGGAGGAGCCACTAAACCATGTATTATGTACAGTATATATTAGAAATATCACATATATGACACACATGGAAATTCGACAGCAACGTCCAGGTTGTGTAGAATATCATTGTTCGCTTTTTCCAGCAAAGAAAAACAAATCTTTTTGTATTTCATATGCATAAAAGCATATCATTTCATATTAAGGATCCATTAAATTGAAGCATGAAAATAAGACACATTAAATTCAATTTGGAAGTAGTCATTTATATGTAACTCAATACATATCATTTCCTAAAGTTAGTATAATTTCCTAACAGACCAATTCTGAAAGTGCTTCACATTAAATCAGCCTAACAAAATTGGCTTGACATTTTTCCTCCATTATACTCGTTTTTGTAATATACCACTACAGCTCAAAAGATTGGGTTCAGTGGATTTTTTTAACGAAATTATTATTTTTATTCAGTCAGGACACATACAATTGTTGAAAAGTGACAGTCAAGACATTTAAAATGTTACAAAAGATTTCTATTGCAAATACATGCTGTTCTTTTGAACTTTCCATTCATCACAGTCTTGAAAAAAATATTTGTAAAAAATGTTTTCAACATTAATAACAGGAAATGCTTGAGCAGCAAATCAGCATATTAGAATGATTTCGGAAGGATCATGTGACACTGAAGACTGGAGAAATGATCCTGAAAATTGCAGCATTGCATCACAAGAATAAATTATATTTTAAAATGCATTAAAATAGAAAATGGCTATTTTAAATGGTAATATTATTTCACAATATTACTGTTTTATTGTATTTTTATCACATAAATGCGGCCTTGGTAAAAAAAAATAAAAAAGAGACTTAATTTAAAAACATTTAAAAATCCTACCAACCCCAAACTTTTGAACGGTAGTATACATTTATTTTCATATGACATATGAAATCATTCCAGGGAAAAATTTAAGGTATGAAGTAGGAAATACTGTGTTTGAGGGGCACAAACCTGCTTCCTTACCTTGAGATGTTCCTTGATCTGCAATATCAGAAATGAGAGAAAGATGAAGTGGTGAAAACAGAAAAAGAGAGCAAGGATAAGATGAGTGCAGACTGAAGATTATAATGTTTAACAAAGAACAAGACAAACTGTTTAGTACATTTATGCAAAGCAGATGTGAAGCCACTAACAATGACAGTTTTTTTTTAAATACATTCAATTCCCTTTAAACACATTCTCTTGTTTGGAAACCAATTTTCAAAACGCAATGTTTTCTGAAAAAGATCAAGCGTGTAATTAAATATGTTCAATTGAATATAAAAGAATTATGAGGTTGAAAACATGCTATGTATAAGAACACTGCTGTGTCTGAAATCATATTTGAATCATATGCCTGCCTTGTGTAGTACTTTTTGTTTTAAGCATTTATGGAGTTAAAAGAAAAGAAAGAAAGAAAGAAAATATAAAAGTTGAAATACCTCTGAATGAGTCCCTACCTCCTCTGTGGTATATGAGTAAATGACAGGGCGGTGCTTCTTTGGTGCATTTGTTGTGGCACTTCAATCTGACAAAAGAAAGCATGACAGAAATGTTTATTAGTTTGCTCTTGTAAAAGCAAATCAATGAATATTCAAAACAAACACTTAATATGCAGCCATTATTTTGAGGGTGTCAAAAGCCAGCAAGTATCGTAATAACAAGATGCCGTAGTCAAGGGTGGTAGAGTGGAAACTATTAGGCAGGTAATTTATTTAAATAATCTTTTAATGATAATGATAATTATGCTCAATTTGAATGTTCAGACACTACTGCAGGCACAAAGTGTCTAGCGCTGAATTCTAAAGAGGCTGTGATGCAAACAAAAACATCAAATCACAGCTTTACAAAGCTGAAATGTTAGGAATTTTCGTTTTCAGAGATTTGAGTTGTTATAAGAGAGATGGTTAAAGAAATGATCATAGATAGTGGAGTGTGTATTTAACATTTGACATTTATAGTCTACATGCTGTGATTCAGTCTGTAATTTCAGCATCAGACAGAATTACAAAAATAACTTGATTTTTATCATTTTTTGATCTTTAAAGAAATGTAAGTGTTGTTTGTTGATGCAAAGCGCATCACAACGATTGCTAAAAGTTATTTTTATATATATGATTACGTATTATTTTATGTATTATATATATGTATTAAACATTTTTGTCCTAATTATTACTTATCTCATGCAGTAATTTAGACTTTCATCTCATAATTTCGACTTTTTATCTCAGCTGTTTTTGTTTTAATTTTTTGACTTTTTGTCATAATTTTTCTTATATCATAATGTAAACATTATGTCATAATTTTTACTTTTATATAAATATAACTTAGTATATCATTAGTTTGTGTCATAATTTCAACTTTTTATTAGGACCATATAATTTCAGCTTTTTTATCTCATAATTATGACTTTGTATCTAAGAATTTCAATGTTTTATCTCATAATTATGACTACATAATTATTTCAACTTTTTGTTAGAATTGTTTTATATTATATTTTCAGTTTTCTATCTCATAGTTTTGACTTAGTATCATCTTATGATTTCAATGTTTTATCTCATAATTATGACTACATAATCATTTCAAACTTTTGTCATAACTGTCATAATTTCAACTTTTTATCTCAGAATTACGACTACATAATAATTTAAACTTTTTGTCATAATTTCAACTGTTATAATTGTTTTATATAATAATTTTAACTTTGATCTCATAATTATGACTTAGTATCTCATAATTTCAATATTTTATCTCATAATTCTGACTACATAATTATTTCAACTTTTTGTCATAACCGTTTTTGTCATAATTTCAACTTTTTGTTATAACTGCTTTATATTATCATTTCAACTTTTTCTCTCAAAATTATGACTTAGTATCTCATCATTTCAACTTTTCATGTCATATTATAATTTATAAAAGCAGAATTTGTTTTCTTATGTGGCAGAAATGGGTTTCCATATGAAAGTTTTAGCACTTGCATGAGTTGCAGAAACATGATTTATTTTCTTACGTTGCAGAAATGGGTTCCCATACAAAAATTGTACAACTTACTTGCAGTTTTTGCATTTTAAGCCGAACAGCATTCCTTTCCCGCACACGATACATGTCTGCGACATCCAATACTTCGTGGAAAACCTGCACAAGCACAAATAAGTAGTGTGATTAATTACTGAGACATTTTTGAGACATTTTCCAAGAAAAAAACTCTAATTTCATCCATTTTTAAAATGCATGAGGCCATATGGGTTTGTTTCGCTTCGCTGTCAAACTATCAGCAGATGGTTCTGACCTTTTGACAACCACTCCTAAACTCTTCAGATGAAAGAGCGAATGTGTCACAACAGCGATCACGTTTGCCAAGTAACCTTTTCATCGAGAGACAGATATGTGCAGGGTATGCCCAAAGATAGGCACTTTGGCAGTAATTCTCAATTTAGAGTAATTTAATTGTAACCGAGTATCTCTCAATATCTCTTTGGCACTCAACTGCACTTGACAAATACACGAGAGGGCAAAGGCCGTACGGATGCATCAGCGATTGTTTAGCAGAATTGCATGGAAGGTGCTCTCTGTATTTTTCATTTCTTCTATCTCTGTCTCTTTTTGTTTACACGCAGTCATATCTGCCGTTCTCCACAATAAAAGAGCCATTCAAATCTCCTGCAATAGAGTTCCTCTGAAGGGTCACTGTGCATTTGCCAATCTATTTCTCTGATATGAACAGAAGCTGACCATTAATAGAATATGACTAATGGGCTATGACAGTGTCAAAGTGTCTTCATTAGATTGAAGCCATACTGTCTCATAAAAGAAGAGGCTGGCTTTAGTACGCAGCTCACATCACCGTAGCCAGTTTGAAGTTGATATGAGCGTTTCAATTTTTTGGATCTGTTTATCTGCTTGCGTTTTGAAACTGGCAGTTGTCCATCTACGATGACATGTAGACGTTGATTTCCATGTCAAAAGTACTAGGAAAATGAGACATTTTTTAGCCTTGGTGAACTTTGCATATGTTTTGATGGCTAAGCTACAATATGCTCTCATTAAAAACCCTGTTAACTTTTATCACAAAAGCACAGCGTTTCGTGGTCTAAGTACAAACGCAGGCTCTTTGTTTGACTTGGGATCGGTGGTATTTGGGGTTATCATGTCATCAGATTTGAGCAGGCATGACTGGAGTTGCACAACCACACGAGTTGATTGGCTTGACATTTTGTAACCACTACCACACATTAACATCTGCACAAAACTTACCTGTGTTTTATGGAGTTGCCGAAGTCTCTGCGAGGTATTTGAGGAGACCAGCGAGGAACAGACAGAGTATCTGGAACAGAATTGTGATTGGGTCAGACACAGGAAAATAGGATTAATGCTTGTAAACAAAGAATTAAAACCTCAAATAACTATAATAAACCATCAAATCACTTTCATTAAGAGGATAAAATAAGTATTATAAATCCTGGATGAGCTATAAAGTGGTTATAAAAAAGCAACAAGTTACAAGAAGCCATACACATGATTTTACCATAGTTAAGAGGTTTTCTATATAATGAAACATTTTTATTAAATTGTTTTAAATGTAAATATTGTAATATTGTAATACATTTACACTATCGTTAGTGTCAGATTTTTTTTAAAGAAATTAATATTGTTGTTATTTTTTTCAGCTTTTATTCATTTTTATTTTAAGAATGCATTAAATAGATCAAAGGTGACAGTAAAGACAATTATACAAGATATTTCCAAAATATTTCTATTTGAAATAAATACAGTTTTTCTATTCATCCTGAATTTTAAAAAAATGTCACTGTTTCAATAAAAATAATTTGCAATACAACTGTTTTCAGCACTGATAATAATAAGAAATTTCTCTTGAGCATCAAATCAGCATTCTGGAGATTTTTTAATTACATTTCAAAATATATTAAAATAGTTAGAGTTATTTCAAATTGTAACAATTACAATTATTTTGAACTAAATAATTGTCACTACCATTCACAAGTTGTGGTCGGTAAGTTTTTTTTTATGTTTTTGGAAGTCTCTCTTCTATTTGATTAGAAATACAGTAAGATTTTGATTAGAAATACAGTAAGATACTGTATTT
This sequence comes from Sinocyclocheilus rhinocerous, assembly GCF_001515625.1. Classification (NCBI taxonomy): domain Eukaryota; kingdom Metazoa; phylum Chordata; class Actinopteri; order Cypriniformes; family Cyprinidae; genus Sinocyclocheilus; species Sinocyclocheilus rhinocerous. The sequence goes on along the minus strand of NW_015661880.1, from coordinate 76,730 downwards.
CTAATCAAATAGAAGAGAGACTTCCAAAAACATTTTTAAAAACTTACCGACCACAAATGTTGAATGGTAGTGACTTCATTATAATTTTATTAGAAAAAACACTATATTTAATATATAAATCCTTAAATGCTTAAAAAGATTAATCAAATAGAATTTGAAGACTTTAAATATGATGTCTTCTGTCATCATTCAAATGGACTAGATCTGATAAAACCTTTTTTTATCTTAAGCTTTTGCTTCCCGCAGCACTGTTAGTTCAAAAGGCCATTCATCAGATTGTCCACGCTCAATTATACTCCATTTATTTATGATTACGAGATACGAGGACAAGCACACATGCACACACACACACACACACTCACGATAATCTGCTCTGCCTTATTCTCAAAGCTTAAAATACTGTATGAAAAAATATGAGGAGCCTTGCATTCATTACCTGCCTCATAGTCTGCCTTTGATTGCATCAACTTATATATTCACTTGAGATTCCTGATGACTGCCTCTGTCAATGTGCATTGCTTGATGCTTATATCAAATATGGATGTGAGTGTGTCTCTATTGTGACCTCGGTATTCTGCTCGGCTGGTTCTTTCAGGTGGATCAGGATGAACACGGAGCTCCAAATTAGATCAGAGCTTTGATATGATCTTTGTTCTGGGGTGCTGGACTTCTTCTGAATCACGAGTGATCTTGAGAGGAAAAACAGCATAAATATATGAGTGTTTTTCCGACTATGTGCGCTTTAATGGACCAGGGGTTGATTTTTATCAAAACTTAGAGACAAATTTAAACTTTTTATTATATGACGCTCGCATTAAAACTTTTTACCTTTTACTTTAGCTACTTTTCAGATTCTTTTTCTATATAGATTTTATTTTACTCTTGCCTCAGACCCAGACTTTCAATATTTGTGTATGAAAATATCCATTATACAATATTATATTCTAGAAGCTCTGATATCTTCTGAAGCTTGCTTCCATCATGGGATAAAAGAAAATAATAATAAAAAAGGTCATTGTGGCTTTTTATATCACAATTCGGATACTTTTTCCTCACAATTCTGAGTTTATATCTCGTAATTCACACTTTTTTCTTGAGAATTGCGAGATATAAACTCACAAATCTGAGGAAAAAAGTCAGAATTGCGAGACAAACTCAAAATAGTGAGATGCTAATTATGAGATAACAACAGTCAATTACATTTTCTATTTTTTATTCCATGGTGGAAACAGAAAGAAAAAAAACAGAATTGCGAGAACTCAGAATTCAGAGATAAAAACAGTAAATATTGTGATACATGAATTCAGAGAAAATTCTCCATTTACATTAAATTGTAATTGTGACTTTTTGTCTCACAATTTAGACTTTTTTCTCTCGCAATTCTGAGAAAAAAATCTGACTTGCGAGAGGAAATAAAGTCTAATTTGTGAGACAAAAAGTCACAATTACCTTTTTAATATTTATTCACGATTTTTACACACATTATGAAATTATGACTGGAATTTTGCCCCAAATAAAATCGAATCAAACTTTTGTTTAAAATGTCATACTTCCATCAAGCACAAAGCATAATTTGAGTCGAGAAATAAATGACATTGCAGTGGAAGCATAGACTGTATAAAAACATGGATAGTTGTCATGAAGGGCAAAATTAGCTATATAGACCAAAATCATTTTTTGAACCAGGCTGTAAACATGTTTTTTTCTGCTGTAAAGTTGGGCATTTTAACATGGGGAGTCTATGGGATTGACTCCCTTTTGCAGCCAGCCTCTAGCGGCCAGTTGATGAATTGCAGCTTAAGTCACTTCCTTGTTGGCTTCACGAGAGAGAGCGGGAGGTTGCCGCTCGAGTGGAAGGTAGATCAACAAATTCTCAATTTTACTACTAAAGTCAATCTAGTTTTCCAGAGGCTGTACCTTTAAAACACTGGATTACTGTTATTTTACTCAAATGTTATCATTACCACACATAGGAAACACCATATTTAAGTTGCCGTGAATAAAAACAAGCACAATCTGTTTAATATGTCATACTGTTGTGCACATGAGTGACAATCATTCACACTTTTCCACAAATTTACAGTGCTCAAAAAACTAGATAAATCCTAAGCACAATGTATTAAACAGACTGTACTTCTATCCTTCAAAGACTGTTTTTCACTAATGTACAAATGTGCATACACAATTATCTTTTTAATGCAGCTGGAATTATCCACTTATATGAATGTACATGCTTGCATATAAAAAATCCACAGTGAACAAAGCAAAGAGCCCCTGCACTGATGTCTTTTGTACATTATTTCAATGATACCTTCAATGCTCAATGCTCAGACAATGAAAACAAATGTTATTTTTATGCTTTGTTCTCATGCTAAGAAGCTCTTCTCAGAATTAAACATCCTGGAAATATAGAAGCATTTCATTATAAAAACAGAAGCTGGTCTCACTATTGATATCTTTATATATGATATATGCATCAATTTAGTACTTAACAATCAAAGATGTGCAAGTCAACTTGTGTTGTTACTGTTAAATAAAACTACTAAAATAATTTTTGTTAAATGAAATACAGCTGAAATAAAAAATATTGAATAAAACTTGGCAACTAACTGAAATAAAATATGTTTAAGTACTAAAATTACTAGAACTAAAGCTAAATAGAAATATGAAACCCCCTAAACTAAATAAAAAATTTCAAAAAATGAAAACTAATAAAAATGACAAAAGCACAATTGACTAAAACTTAAAATAAAATTCAAATGAAAACTGAAAAGATAAAAACAAAAGCTATATTAATAAATACAATAATAGTATTGAAATAATACTAAAATAGCACTGATGTCAATATAAATAAATGCATTTTGATTAAAAATGATACAAATTATTAAAAAAATAATTAAAGCGTGTTATATTAATACATAAAAAGAAATGTTCTAAACAAGTAGCATAAACTACATAACACTGCAGTGATAATTTTAGACAAAACCCTTGCTTGCCTGTTTCTATGGTTACCGCTCAAAGTTTTAAAAGAGATGATGCAAATTATAACAAAAAAACTTAAACTAATCTTATTCACTATAATAATCAAATACATTTGTAAGGATTAAACTGAAACAAAAGCCAACTGAAAAATGAACTGAAAAAACAACTGACAAAAAACTTCAGCATACATCAAAAAAAAAAAAAAAGAA
>NW_015661880.1:69054-73515 GCF_001515625.1 Sinocyclocheilus rhinocerous | reverse complement strand
ACACACACATACAGTATATATTTTGAAAATATTTACATGTATTTCCATGTCTATATTTATATTCATATAATTTATATTATATATAAATATATTTAATATATAAACATAACATATTTTTGTTATCGGACTACATGCATGTGTGTGTATTTATATATACATAATAAATATACACAGTACACACACATATATTATGTGAACAAAAACTTTTATTTTGGATGTGATTAATCACGATTAATCGTTTGACTGCGCGAAATAGTAATAATGGTCATAATAATAATATTAATAATAATAATTATTATTATTATTATCATTATGAACATTATCACACACTGTGCATTTACCTGCCAATATATCAAAATCTGCACTCAAAAGTCAGACATTTCTTTTTAAATGCAAACATTTTGATTTCTCCTAAGGAATTTTAGGAGAAACATCTAAGATTCTTAAAACAAACTAAGATCTCTATTAAGTCTCCTGATCTATGAAAGTGCAACATCCAAACACCATGAATATCCTCTGGGTTGTTTGTCTTTCTCTACCCTATCCTTTACTTTCAGTTGTGATGTCTAGAGTTAAACTACACGTAAGCATTTCATAGTATTGCACACACTGTTTGTATTCTCTGTGCATGTCAAGAAACCTGAAACCATGAAGTACAAACCTTGGGCAAACTGTTGCATGCTGTGTACAATAATACTGTCACCACATGCAGAAAAACAGCAGACACATTAACCAGGGCTGACGACACTCGCGAGGCCTGGTTACTGCCACCGCGTCCGGCCTGGAGCCCCATCGGGAGGTCCAGAACGCAAGTAATGCCATTACAGTGGCTGCCACAAACCCAATGAGATTATAGCCCTGCAACTGGTTTATCGGAAATTCAACTATAACGATCTTTCATCTGGTTTTGCAACAAGCTCTTGCATCCAAAAGCCTGAAGGAATTTAGTTGTTTGGGTACATCATTTTTGTTAATTATATCAAAAACATCTTTCAGTTAGTAGCTAAGGCAACATTTCTAATTTCATTTAAAGGAAAAGTTCAGGATGAGTTTGTGTTTTCATAAGAACAGATTTAAAGAAGTTTAGCATTACATCACTGGATTCTCTGCACTGAATGGGTGCCATCAGAATAAGAGTCCAAACATCTGATAAAAACATCACAATAATCCACATAATTGAAAAATCCACCAACATATTTGTTTAGAACTATTTTGGACTGTTATAAATGGTGCTAGATCTAGGCATATTTCTCTCCTGATTCAGACAAGATGACTTTTTCACTGGAGAAAGCAATATTATGGATAGAGAACTGTATTTTGGCCAGAAGCAACATTTCACAACCCATTCACTGCAGAGGATCCATTGGTGAGCAAGTGATGTAATTCTAAATTGATGTGATGCTAAATCTGTTCTCATTTTTGGGTGAACTATTAATTTAAATTACTGATTGGAAATAAAATAAATAAAAATGAAAAATGAAAAACTAAAATAAAAAATAAATTTAACCTAAATATTAATATTGTAAAAAGTGACAAAAATCACTTAAAATTACAAATAGTAATTATAGTAAGAATTACTCAAATTAATAGAATTTAAAATAATATTATTATATAATATTAATATAATTTTAGTATAAATAATAGTAAAAAAAAACACTGCTCAACAGTAGTTGGATTTCAATAAAAGCCAAAAAATGTGATTAAATGATGTATTAATTTGTCAAAACCATTCAAACGGGATGATGAAAAGAAAAACATCCTAACAGTTACCTCTCCGGATATTTCCCACAGTGTACAATGTACAAAGCATACAGCAGATTGCCAAAGCTTGGAGGGGGTCTATCATTCATAATTCTGGAAACAAGCAGTCAAAACTTTTCCCTCCATCTGTACGATAATCTCATTCCAAAACGGAGTCTTTTGCGTCATTCTTGTGTCATTCCCAGTCTTCTCACATACACACGGCTTCCGTTCGGCCCATTATTCCTCTAATAGCCCACGCTAAGAGGCCCCCGGTGTAGAAGACATTGGGCTTGGACAATATGCGCCCACACGATGCCAGGTGTCCTGGGACACATGTGGGTTTGGGACGCTGCCCTTTAATACGTGATGAGAAGGAAAGTCACATTGTGGAAGAAAACGACAAAGAAAGTTGTAATTGAACGACGTGCGTCATCAGACATCTGTCAACACTAGCTGTGATCTAACGATGTTGACCAACAGCGTTTGAATATCTTTAAACACGCACTTGGGATAAAACTACAATGTTACGAAAAAGAAATTCAGATCAGGGATTTGTCTCAAAATGAGAAACAATATATAATGAAACAAAATAACAAAATACAATGTTAGCGTATAATAACTTATATTAAAAAGACATTAGTAAATGTGATGCATTTCTTGAATATTTCTTATAAATACTGTCTACATTAAATTAAATTTCTAACTATTGCAGCCAACATGAAACAATTTACAAACCATTTTAATTCAGTTAGGCAAAATATTTCTGATGTGAAGATTTTTTTTCTTTTAAAGAATTTTTTTAAATGCAAATTTTTTTTCAAATATAAAAAAAGATTTAAGTGATTAATACCAGAATGTATCAGGTGTAGAAAAAAAAATTAAGAAAAGAAATTGACGAAATATTATCTTTTAACTTTTATATAAACCAGAAACATGTATTAAGAAAGTCAATCATGGGTCAATTTTGATTTCATGTTGACTTAATCTTAATTTGTATAGTATTCTATAATATATGGAGTTATGTTCTCATCATCTGTGTTTTAGGTAGGACTGAAACAATGTGTTGTCCTGCAAAGACGTTAATGGCTGCTACTCACTTGCTGAGGGGGTGTCGGAGTGCACCGGTGGTGTCGAAGGGACAAAATTGGGGAAAAAGAAGGAGCGGAGTGAGTGATCGGAGTGGAGAGGAGAGCGCTGGGTCGGCAGGTTTTCACAGCTTCCAGCCACACTGCTGTGGATCTTCAGGTTCAACGGCTTGTTCTTCTTTTTTGCTCTACAAAGAGAGTCAGAGGAAAAACAAATGAGCCCAAAATAAGACACGACCACAGTGTTTACAATGTTGTATCTGGTTTCAAAACAAGCTCTTGCACGTCATGCTCCAGAAACAGATTTAGCTTCAAAACTCTGAATAGGTTAAATCACATGCACATGCATGCTTATATAAACTCATGTACTCAAAAAAAGAACTGATTAAAATTATGGCTTGAGTGGCTTGATTAGGGTTTGGTTGAGCATTTTAACCAGTCACACACCTGTCCGTTAAGCGCCAGAATGCAGTGCAGATTTAGAGATCTTTAAATCAGTCTTTAGACTCTTTAGTAATAACAATCGAACCTAATGAACAAAATTTTGTTGGTAATTTCTAGTAATTTTTGGTAACTATTTTCTTGTTAGGATAGGACAATATTTGGCCGAGATACAACTATTTGAAAATCTGAAATCTTAATGATTTTTGGCATAAAAGAAAAATCGATAATTTTGACCCATACAATGTTTTTTTTGCTATTGCTAAAAATGTACCCAAGCGACTTAAAACTGGTTTTGTGGTCCAGGGTCACATATCAGTAGGACACACACAAGCTTGCACTGTTAAACAATGTTGCTTGCAGCATTTATGAGAAACTGCTTAATTAGACACAAGTTTGCTTGTGAACTCAGGAAAGCTGTTCTCCAACTGAGTCACACAATGAGAGATTTCTGGCTTCAAACAATGAATAAACAGACCACAGGTTATCATGAGGGCACAGTCAGCAATTAAAAAACACATTATACCATTCAAATCCAATTAGATCCATTTATTTTCTGTGTGGGTGCATGTTTGCAAGGGCAGATGTCGTGCTGTTCAGAATATCCTCCTTTCTTGTCTATGAATATGTCATCATGTCACCTTTCTCTTAACCTAATTAAGTCTATCATGTTTAATAATCAACATAATAATCTAATAATGAAACAGACTTGGAAACAACTGTGAATTCTGCTCTAGATATTTTCCCTCATGATGTCATTATTTTTGTGAGCGACTCTCAGTCTTCACAGTGAGAAAATGAACTGCCAGATCCAGATGCAGCTGAAAATATGCATTCGCATGCAGGGGTGTAGTTTGTGGGGGGGATAGGGAGAATATAACCCCCCAATAACCAAAACTAGCAAGTACAAGTACAGTTTATTTTAGATAATCTGTTAAGGGAATAGATTTTCCCCTATAGATTTATATTACAACTGTGGCATGTTGTAGCTATTGGTTCTAAATGTGCAGGTGGTTGTTTCTTCATAACAAATGCTATATTGATTAATTTTTTAAAAAAAAGTCATTATTGGCCTGGTAATGATTAATAGGCTAGTCTTTTTATAAGAAATACTACAGTTAAGAACTATGGTACATGGCTTTCAGATATTCCAAAAGATGGCAGATTAAATCATTAAGAGCCTGATGAACTG
>NW_015661880.1:66633-68950 GCF_001515625.1 Sinocyclocheilus rhinocerous | reverse complement strand
ATATATCCTATGTAAACAAGTAATTGTTAACTATGATGTTACTTTATTACACTAACTTTGCATAGATGATAGCACAAAAGACCATTTCACAAAAATAAATATATAAGCAAACAAACAAATAAATAAATCTTATGAGTGAGCATTACCCAGGACTCTACGAAAACAGTTCACACTTCAACTCCCCCAATGTTCAAAGCAAAACTACGCCCTTGTTCGCATGTATGTTCAAGTGCCCTGCATAACTAAAGAAAGGCTTTACCACTTGTTTTTATGCGTTTACAAGCATTTCTCAATACTGACTACGTTTTTTTCAAAATTCTTCACGTTCCTCCAGCATGCACTTTCACTCAGCAGTTTATTTTATGTCAAAATGCATTAAAAACATCAGAACATTTCTCAAAATTAACCCATTCTACCATAGGGCAAACAGTCCCATGTGCAAAAAGGGGTTGTGCATTTTTACTAATGCAAAATATGTAAATGCAAAGGATGAATTTTGCCAAATGTTCGTTATAAATGCATTTTGTATCAAAAGAAAGATAAAATGATCCACAGTTTAGTCCCCAGACACTGCTATTGTGCTGTACAGTAGGTATTGAGAAATGAACATAAACCATTGTTTAGTGCTGTCAAACGATTAATCGCGATTAATCGCATTCGAAATAAAAGTTTTTGTTTACATAATATATGTATGTGTGCTGTGTATATTTATTATGTACATATAAATACACACACATGCATGTATATATTTCAGAAAGATATGTTATGTTTATATATTAAACATATTTATTTATAATATAAATTATATGAATATAAATATAGACATGTAAATACATGTAAATGTTTTCAAAATATATACTGTATGTGTGTGTGTTTATATATACATAATAAATATACACAGAACACACACATATATTATGCAAACAAAAACTTGTATTTTGGATGCGATTAATCACGATTAATCGTTTGACAGCACTACAATTGTTTAAAAAAAAACAGTATCCAAGATTTAAAGGGATAGTTCATTCAAAAATTCTGTCATTGTTAACTCACCACAACACAAGCTGTTCCAAACCTGTATGATTTTTTTTTTTCAGCTGTTGAACACAGAAGAAGATATTTTGTAGAATGTGGGTAACCAAACAGTTGACGGTAGCCATTGACTTCCATAGTATGATAAAAATACTATGGAGGTCAATGGCTACCGTCAGCTGCTTGGTTTCCAACATTCTTTAAAATATCTTCTTTTGTGTTTAACGCAAGAAAGAAATTCATACAAGGTTTGGAACAAGTCAATTATTACATAATTTTAACACAACAAATTAGCTGTAACTGTTAAACTAAAGAATAAATGGTTTGAATCATAATAATTTTTTACACTTTTTTTTTAATCAACTCAAATCATCTATCTGGCCAGATTGGACTCCTCCACAAGTCAAATTTGTGTTTGAAACCCCAATATTAATTTGTAACTAGACAGCAAAACAGTTTTCACCATATGAAAGAGCTCGACTTGAATCAAAAGAAAAGTGTGGGCATCAAAACATCCCTGATTGGCGATTTTCAATGGTCAGATCATTCACTGAACCCACTTCTGAATGTAATAAAAGAACAAATTGGATTTGATTTTACCCTGTGTACCCTGTGGTGTCCTATTGGTAAAAGCATTGATATTTATGAAGCTTTGAAGTAGGACAGAGAGATGTCAACTAATAGCAAATTAAAAGGGAAACACAACACGATGCAAATCATTAACAGGAAGATTCTTTTTAGTAAAAATAATGATTTTATGCCCAAAAAAGGGAAAAAATAAATTTATTGTTCAGCAATGGTTAGATATTTTTGGTGCATTGTGAGCGTGTTTGTGTGTCTACCACCGAAGACAACAATGTGCAAGTCTCTGAGAGCTCAATGCATTAGTGTGTGGATTTGACAAATACTGACAGTGTGTGTGCCAAATCATGGCCAAAATCGCAGTGTGAGCTGGGCGTAAGTTTATTTAGTAAATAACTGTGGCAACGTCTCCAAGATGCTTCAAGAGACCTACCTGCAAGTCTCCCTGAAAAACTATGCACAGATGTACCGAGGGCAAAAGCTGCTTTAAACACAAAGCATGCTCACACCAAATGTTGATTTAATTTAGTTAATAGAAGTTAATTGATACAGAAAATCTATTTATGACATTATTTTTGACAGCATCCTCATTTTACAGCATTTTTACACAAGTGCCTAAAACGTTTCTTTGCAGGTAGGTTTCTTGAAGCATCTTGGAGACGTTGCCACAGTTCTTCTGGATTTAGTCTGTCTCAGTTTGTTC
>NW_015661880.1:39699-66623 GCF_001515625.1 Sinocyclocheilus rhinocerous | reverse complement strand
ATTTTAGCGGGAACTTTAAAAAATTAAATTAAATTAAATTAAATTAAATTAAATTAAATTAAATTAAATTAAAATTTTAATTACATTTAATTACATTTAATTAAATTAGAGAATTGAATTGAATTGAAATGAAATGAAATGAAATTATACATACATATACACACACATTAATGAATAATGTTAAAATGAAAATATATCTAGAAAATATATTAAATTTGTACATACAGTTAGGTCCATATATCCATTAAGTTACAGTTATATAATGAATATGGGCTTAAAGTGCACACAGAACTGTGGCAACGTCTCCAAGATGCTTCAAGAGACCTACCTGCAAGTCTCCCTGAAAAACTATGCACAGATGTACCGAGGGCAAAAGCTGCTTTAAACACAAAGCATGCTCACACCAAATGTTGATTTAATTTAGTTAATAGAAGTTAATTGATAAAGAAAATCTATTTATGACATTATTTTTGACAGCATCCTCATTTTACAGCATTTTTACACAAGTGCCTAAAACGTTTCTTTGCAGGTAGGTTTCTTGAAGCATCTTGGAGACGTTGCCACAGTTCTTCTGGATTTAGTCTGTCTCAGTTTGTTCTGTTTCTTCATGTCATTCCAGACAGACTGATGATGATGAGATCTCTGTGTGGCAAAGCACTGGCTGTCTCACTGGATTATTACAATTAATGGCAAAATGAATGTTTGGAAATGCAAATTGATATTTCCTACTGACACACTACAGCAAAAGATAGAAATAACTGACTTAAAACCATTTTTAGCTGGTGAAAATGCTAGTGTTCTAATAATTTTGGCCACCACTGTATATAGTTACAATATATTCTCAAGGAGGGAAAATAATATAACTCCACAGGTTACTGACTTCGTCAAAGAAAGCAGCCGCAGTGAGTGTGTTGTTTTTGTAGAGCTGTCAAAGGTTTTTGGAAATGATCTGTTTGTTTTGTGCGTGTGTGGCAATGCTGTCACTGATGACAATGATATGTAAGTGTCCAAGCGCGGAAGGCATTAGTGTGTGGATATGACACATACTGACAGCAGATGTTCTTGAAGGTGTGTGTGAGTGTGAGTGTGAGGCGATACTGAAGCTTTTGGAACATGACGCAAGCACGAAAAAATTGACAGGGAGAGACCCTGACATGCTGTTACTCCTAACCTCAGAAACTATATTTAAAAGAGAAAATTATCAAGCAGCAAGGAACTAGATGCCAGTTCTACCACATTAATCACAAATGGAAACCGATTATCTTCTCTGCAACAATTATTCATGAGAAATCGTGCACATAATAGTCACTTTGCTTTAAAATCACCACAAATAATGAAACAAACAGATATTTCAGTGGAAACTATGGTTATCAAGGTAAATTTATTAAAAGATCTCAGCCAGTGACACAAACACACATAAGATTAACCATATCCTATTTCAAAAGCACCACTAATGATGATCATTAAAGAAAGATCACAGTCTGCCTTTAGTGATACAGAATTGTCCATTTATCTTTTACAGTTTCATTTCGACTCGTCTTTCTTCTTAAATGTCCTCCTCTGGTTCTGAAAGGACTACAATCAGACTTTGATCAATTGAAATGATTCAATAAGGTAATTTAAAGCAATAAACATGTTCAAATTGAGTCAATCTTTCTATAAACATTAAACAATCCAGTAATCACACAAAACCACACTTACTCACTGTCAAGAACTGCCACACTTTGAATTTATGAGCTGAAATTTAAATTAAATTGGCCATAGCACACAGAAAATTGAACTATAATGACAGGGAAAAGGGTATTTAGTGAATTGTATTTCACAGACATTTAAAGAAGGTAAAGCATTCTGGAAAATAAAGTGTCCTATCTATCAATCAATCTATCTGTCTATCAATCCATCTTTTATCCATCTATCCATCTTCTGCCCATCCATTCATTCTTCCATCCATCCATCCATCCATCCATTTATTTAGCTTCTCTCCATCCATCCATCTTCTATCAATTCATTCATCCATCCATCTTTTATCTACCCATCTTCTATCCATCCATACATCTGCTATCCATCCAGCCATCCATCTATCCATCCATCCATCTTCTATCTATCCATCCATCAATTCATTCTTCCATCCATCCATTTATCCATTTATTTCGCTTCTTTCCATCCATCCATCTTCTATCAATTCATTCATCCATCCATCCATCTTCTATCCATTCATTCATCCATCCATCCATCCATCCATCTTTTATCTACCCATCTTCTATCCATCCATACATCTGCTATCCATCCAGCCATCCCTCTTCTATCAATCCATCCATCCTTCTGATCAATTCTTCCATCCTTCCATCCATCCATTCACCTATCTTCTCTCAGTCATCCATCTATCCATCTATCTTCTAACCATTAATCAATCCATCCATCTTCTATCCATCCATCTGCTATCCATCCATCCATCTATTCATTCTTTCATCCATCCATCTATTTATTTAGCTTCTCTCCATCCATCCATTCATTCTTTCATCCATCCATCCATTTATTTAGCTTCTCTCCATCCATCCATCTTCTATCAATCCATTTTTTATCCATCCATCCATCTTTTATCCATCCATCCATTCATTCTTTCATCCATCCATCCATTTATTTAGCTTCTCTTCATCCATCCATCTTCTTTCCATTCATCCATCCATCTTTTATCTTCCCATCCTCTATCCATCCATCTTCTATTCATCCATCTATCCATCTATCTTCTAACCATTAATCAATCCATCCATCTTCTATCCATCAATCTGCTATCCATCCATCCATCTTCTATCAATCCATTTTTATCCATCCATCCATCTTTTATCCATCCATCCATTCATTCTTTCATCCATCCATCTATTTATTTAGCTTCTCTCCATCCATCCATTCATTCTTTCATCCATCCATCCATCTATTTAGCTTCTCTCCATCCATCCATCTTCTTTCCATTCATCCATCCATCTTTTATCTTCCCATCCTCTATCCATCCATCTTCTATTCATCCATCTATCTTCTATCAATCCATCTTTTATCCATCCTTCCATCCATCCATCCATTCATCTATCTTCTCTCAATCCATGAATCTATCCATCTATTGTCTAACCATTCATCCATCTTTTATTCATCCATCTTCTATGCATCCATCCATCAATCAATCCATCCATCCATTTATCTATCTTCTCTTCATCCATCCATCTTTGATCCATTCATCCATCCATCCATCATTCAGGCTTTTTGAACTTTTTTTACAACGTCAAAATAAGACCGTCAAGCCAACATTCATTTTGTTTGTAGAGATTAATTTTCCTCCTTTCAAACTTGAAATACCTCCTTTCAAATTTAAATTTAAATTAGATATACTGTTTGCTACCTCAATTAAATTCTACAATTGGTTTGGAATTCAGAAGGTATTCTCAATTAAATTATGAATGGCGCACAACCCTAGACACAGAAACACACTCACATACACAAAATATCTGCCCATAAACATCACATTAAAGAAACAAACTGCGGCTGGCCACTTATATTGGTCAAATGGCATCTTTCTGCCTAAGTGGGCGGTTCTTATCTGGACTAAGCAGTAATGAGCAGCAGACTTAATGTTGCTAGTCTGGTTATGTGAGACTGCAGCGTAATGCCTGCCTGGGACTCTCCCCTCAGTAAGACCAGTGCTAATAGGGAGGAACATGGATAGTTAGGCTTCATTACACCTCACCTACGCTCATTATTTGCAACTCTGCTCTGCAGAATGGAGGGGAAAATGTGTCATTGAGGTGAAGGAGAGGAGCAGGGGGGCATTTTAATTTATCTACTTAACAAGGTTTTATATTCAAGATAAAGAGCCAGAGACTCACAACACAGACCGTAAATGAGAACAAAGTGTGTACTTATGTTCATGTGTGCTGTTATGCAAGATTACAAAACAGTGAAAATGAAAACACAAATTAACATGGTAACCAGAGATAAAAAATAAAAAAAATTCAATTAGCACAGCTAACAAAATATCATTTAATTATTTCTCACACTTATGTTTTTCAAAACACCTAGAAGTAACAGTAACTATGACATTTTGGCCAAAACTGTGGTTACCATGGTGAATTTTTGAAGGGAAAGAAAGGCTAATAACTGTTTAACCCAAAAATTAAAATTTGCTGAATATTTACTCAAGTAATCCACACCAATCCAGTCCATCAGTTAACATCTTGTGAAGTGAAAAGCTGCACGTTTGTAAGACACAAATCCATCATTAAGATGTTTTTATCTTCAAATCGTTGCTTCCACCTAAAATACGAGTTCTCTATCCATAATATTGCTTTCTCCATTTAAAAAGTCGTCTTGTCTGAATCAGGAGAGAAATATGCACAAATCAAGCACCGTTCACAAGCAAAACAGTTCTAAACAAATATATCAGAGGATTTTGATTTTGTATTTTGGCCAGAAGGGACGGTTTCAAGTTAAAACACTTTAATTATGGATTTGTTTCTTACACAGCTTTTCACTTCATAAGATGTTAATTGATGGACTGGAGTCATGTGGATTATTGTGTTTTTTATCAGCTGTTTGGACTCTCATTCTGACGGCACCCATTCACTGCAGAGGATCCATTGGTGAGCAAGTGATGTAATGCAACATTTTTTCAAATCTGTTCTGATGAACAAACAATCTGCATCTTGGATGGCCTGAGGGTGAATACATTTTGAGCAAATTAAAATTTTTGGTGAATTATTTCTTTAAGCTAATAAGGACAGAAAAGCTATATTACATAAAAGGGAATTTCATAACATAATCTAATAAATCATTGCATGTCTCTTTAAATGAGCAACATTTCATACTGTGATGGAACTAATAATTCAGATCTCCGTCAGACTGCACTGCATACGTATAACTGAGATGAAAGGCTGATAGGAGGTGGGAGCTGATTCATTGATATAGGTGGTCTCCAGATACTCGTTCAGGGTCTCCAGACAGGTTTGTGTCCGACAGCTCGACTCCCTTCAGTAGGACACGGCTGTGATAAATCAATGATACGCAGGGATGCAACTGAAGCCCAGGCCCTCTTAAACACTCATTTAAATTCGCAATCATGATTCCAATCTGGGCGGGAGGGAGGGTTAGAGCGGCTCATTACGAAGGCCAGACTGGGGAAAGGAAAACCGGCCACACTGGTGCTTATATGCCTTTAGCCTGACCACTCATTAATGGGACAGAGAAAAAAAGGCTGGCATTAACATGGATGAGGTTTGCCTAATGGTCCCATTTTGAAGGGAAATTTACAGCCTAACACAGATTACACATAAAGAAAATGTAAGAAATATAGATATATGGGGCATTCACATATACTTAAATATATTTTAAAAAATAAAAAAAAATTATGGTGATGAAATTACACCAATGAGAATCATCAATACAAATAATGAGAATTACAAACTCAAAACTAAAACATTAAGATGTGTGATAATTGTTTTTATGAAAAATAATGTCACAAATCTGTTTTTTTTCTTCGTTGGATTTCAGAGTGTTTTCATAAGATTAACCAGTTCAGCCAGATCTGAGTCCAGGTGCAGGTGTGTTAGAGTCATGATTTGTGCCTTGTGAAAGGCACAGAGCGGGTTTTTCCTGACTCAGATAGTGACGGGTGGGACTCAATTAGCTGTGTGAATTTATGAGCTATGCGAGCACATTTTGAAGAGTGAGACTATTAAACACAGTTTTATGACTGCACAGCACTGCTGCCGTCCAAATGTCCAAACAGCTTATAAAACATCACAATAATCCACAAGCAATGCACACCACTCCCGTCCATCAATTAACATCTTGTGAAGTAAAAAAAAAAACAGCTGTGTGTTTGCAACAAATCCATCATTCACAAAAAACACCTTTTTCAAAAGTTCCTCTTTTGATGTGTCCTCTCAACATGTGTTTAGAACTTTTCAGGACTGTTTTTGAAAAGGTGCCTGATCTGTGTTTATTTCTCTCCTGATTCAGATGAGACGATTTTTCACTAGAGAAAGCAATATTATAGGCAGAGGACTATAAGTTAAAAATATATTAGTGATCAATTTGCTTTTCACAAAACATTAATTGATGGACTGGATTTGTGTGGATTACCTGTGGATTATTGTGATGTTTTTATCAGCTGTTTGGACTCTCATACTGACGGCACCCATTCACTGCAGAGGATCCAGCAAGTGATGTAATGCTAAATTTCGACAAATCTGTTCTGTTGAAGAAACAAACTCATCTATATCTTGGATGACCTGAGTAAATTTTCAGCAATTTTTAGGTGAACTATTCCTTTAAAAACAAACTGGTAATGCATGATTCAACACCAGATCTTCCCTTGCTCTATTTAACAATTATTATTTAAAAATTACTAGGCTGCACAAAACCACAGAACATCCTTTGTTCATTAGCAACTTCAATCTTCCACTGGCCAAGAACTAACATTTGCTGTTAGGTCCAAAAGTTGATGAAAGTACAAAATATTAGCTAAAAGAAATCCATTTCCCCAGTCTAGAAATTCAGAAAAGATTTCATCACACATCAATTACAAATTTAAATCATTTTTCATTGTGTAGAGGTGGTCCCATCTGTCTGTATTCTTTGTTTAATGACTCATATGCATGATAATACGGTACTTTGGATTTTCACATATAACCCTAAACTGTTCATTAGACAAAGCCTTTATAAAAAAAACAGCAATGACTGCACAACTAAATATGGCCTTACTGCTCGCAAAATTTTGGCTTTCAGTTAATACAATGTTAATACAAATCTACATCTATACACAAAATGTCTATTGGCATTCCGTTGCATCATAATATGCTTGATTCAGTCATTTTTGTATGACTTCTGTGAGCCCAAAGGAACACGATCCTATTTCCATATCCTTTAGATTGAAGCCCCAACGCCGCAATAGCCCTGAACTATACGCGATGATCAAACACAGGTCTGCTCCTCATCTCATTTCGAAAGTTTTCAGCCATAAAAAAACACTCTCATTAAAAGTGAGAGATGTGGAGGGAGACAGAGTAAAGGGGAGGTAACAGACCTAATCAATCCAAACACAGAGGCTCGCATCGAAGCGGATGCAAATTTCTCAATTTCAAGTAATCCACGGCGGAATTACTTGAAGAAAAGGCTTCACGGCGTGATTCATGCGCCTCCTCCCTCTCCTGTATTTACTCCATTTCTCCATCGGAGTCTCCCGAGCTCATCAGAATAAATAAAGGAGTGCTTAACATTTGCCATAAAGGCAGCCGTTCCCATGCATATACACACTCTCATTAAGCACTGCACAAACACACCTTAACTTTTCTAAAGTTAACATACAGTATATTCTTTTGGATAACTTTATAAATGTAAACTTTCACACATACATGTATAATGCTGCATGTACTTTATAGCGTTCACTCATTTTGAATAGGATTAGTAAATGTCATGTGCGTGACAATGTTCTAGAGTGCAATTGAAATGACTTCACAACTTAAATGAGGGTCTATTTCACACAGAAATCAAAGACAAGCACATTTCTATGAAAACTCTGATATTGCAATGTGAAAATAAAATAATAAAATATAAATCAATATGTGAAATAAATTAAAATGTGAAGTGTTTATACATTATATTTATGGTTTTGGCCGCACTTTATTTTAAGGTCCAATTCTCGATATTAACACAACCATTAACTACGACTTTTACTTCAATAAACTCCTAATTTGCTGCTTATTATTAATAGGTAGTAAGTTAGTTGTTGGTATTGGGTAGGATTAAGGATGTAGAATATGGTCGTGCAAAATATGTGCTTTATAAGTACTAATAAACAGCCAATATTTTAACAGTAGGCATGCTAATAAGCAAATAGATAATAGTGAGAATTGGTCCCTATACTAAAGTGTTACCATTGTATTTTTTGTTTTGCATTTTATTTGCTGATGTTATTCACACACAAACTGTCATATGACATCAAAAGTCTGTCATATGAAATTCATTGTGCTGTAATTGTGTCTTTTAAAGGGATAATTCACCCAAAAATCACTTACAAAGTTGTTCTTCAACAACTGAGAGTTTCTTCGCTTAAAGATATTTTAAAGAACGTCGGAGTCCAAATAAAACTGTACTTCATTGACTTTCATAGTATGGACAAAAAAAAAAAAAAGGTTGTCACAGTACATGACATAATTTGTATTTTTGGTTGAACTATACCTTTGATGCTGCCCCTCAGATCATCATTTTTTGCAAGATAAATCGTAAAAATCAATTATATTTAAATTTACACACATGCATTTGGCAAACACTTATCTGAAACGACCTGCAATGCATTCAAAGTATACCATTTTTTCATGCATTCACACAATTCATGCATTCCCTGGGAAATCATACCCATGACCCTGGCGTTGTTAGTGCCACGCTCTACTGTTTGAGCTACAGGAATAACATAATTTTGTATATTACAAAATCTTCACTTTGACTGTAGTTTAAATCATGAGTAGCAAGTAATTTGGGAAGCTATGCATACAGTTTTAAAGCAGCTTCCCCAACACTACTAACTGTCATCCGGCTCATCAACTAGTTGACTAGCACAGAGGCCTGGAGAGACATTGGCCTTTATGCAGATGCATGTTGACGCTCATTAGCATAGCAAATAAGTCTTGCTAATTATCTCTACAGCGGAGAGCAGTACTCAGCTTGAAAAGGGCAGAGAGAGAGAGAGGTGGCCCGGGTACATAAGCAAAATTAATAGCCCTCCACTCCATGCTAAAAAAAGTTTAAGAGGTGACAGAAGTGTGTTTTCAAATGGAGAGAGAGAATGTGACGACTGCTGCGTGTTGCAAAGATCGGCTGAGATTGTGTGTGTATGTGTGTGTGTGTGTGTGTATACATATATGCATATATAAAATGAAACCATGTCAATAGTTTTATTTTTGTGATCATTTTTTAAGATATATTTATTAACTCACCAAAAATATATAATTTGTATATATAAAATATAAATATTATAAATATTTTACATATGAAATATTCTGTTTTTGTGATAATTCTTTGGAATATATGATTTATTTTTGAATATATATACATACACCCACACACACACACACAGTTGAAGTCAAACGTTTACATACACATTGCAGAATCTGCAAAATGTTCATTATTTTACCAAAATAAGAGGGATCATACATAATGCATGTTATTGTTTATTTAATATTGACCTGAATAAGATATTTCACATAAAAGATGTTTATATATATATAGTCCACAAGAGAAAATAATAGTTGAATTCATAAAAATGACCCCGTTCAAAAGTTTACATCCCCTTGATTCTTAATACTGTGTTGTTACCTGAATGATCCACAGCTGTTTTTATTTATTTTCCAGCATCTTTTGCGTATTTGAACCCTTTCCAACAATGACTGTATGATTTTGAGATCTATCTTTTTACACTGATGACAACTGAGGGACTCATATGCAACTATTACAGAAGGTGCAAACGCTCACTGATGCTCCAAAAGGAAAAACCATGCATTAAGAGCCAAAGGATTTGGGACCTGACAGATTTTTCTGAAGAACAGCGGGCAGTTTAACTGTTCAGGACAAACAAGGGACTCATGAACAACTATCACTAAACAAAAAAACACAGCTGTGGATCATTCAGGTAACAACACAGTATTAAGAATCAAGGGGGTGTAAACTTTTGAACGGGGTCATTTTTATGATTTCAACTATTGTTTTCTCTTGTGGACTATATGTAAACATCTTCTATGAGAAATATCTAATTCAGGTTAGTACTAAATAAACAATAACATGCATTTTCTATGATCCCTCTTATTTTGGTAAAATAATTAACATTTTGCAGATTATGAAAGGTGTATGTAAACATTTGACTTCAACTGTATATATACAGCCATTTTCTATGATCCCTCTTATTTTGGTAAAATAATTAACATTTTGCAGATTCTGAAAGGTGTATGTAAACATTTGACTTCAACTGTATATATACAGTATATACAGTTATATAAAACGCTCTACTATCAATTCACAAGACTCCCAGAAGACACTGAAACTGACACACTCATGTTATTCAGCCAAAGTGGAGACACATATAAAACACCACTGAAATCCTATTCAACAAATTACAATGGCAAATTAATCTAAAAAATCCTATCAGTTATGATCCAATCACAAAGGCAGAATCAGATGACATGCAAATCAAACAGCACTAATTTCATCATCTCCTGCTTCTCCGTTCCAGCAGTTTTCCCCTTCAAACCTGCCAGATGTAATAAAACAGCTGTCAAGCATTCCACACTCCAAACGCCTTTCAAAAGTATCTCTCACACACATACTATTCAATACAGAACCCAGCTAATAGAAAGAATGCTGCACAGCGCAAAGGACACCATGAATGATGACCAGAGAGAAAATGGCATTCATGTTAATGCTTTATGAGACGACTAAAGGATAGACACATTCTCATGGTCTCCATAATACAGATTCTTCTGTGCTAGATGCACATTTGAATGTTGAGAGTATTCCTCTGTCCATCTGTCTCATTAAAAATCCCTCATTTGGAATTCTGGAGTGCGTGTCTCGCTGTGTGAGGGTCAAAGGTTAATGCAAGCTGTCAAAAGGTCTGTAATTATAAGGAAGAAACATGGTCGCTTTTGTCCCTTGAGACAAAAAGAGCCCATTCCTGAAGAGAACCACAATTTCAGACCGCAAACAACCCGTGTCTGAGCTCTTGAATATAAAAGTTCTTCAATAAAAGATTTGTAGATGATTCTTGGGGTTTTTCATTAACAGCACAGAGCAGAGTTGAAGCGGGGATCTTGCAGTATTAGTCTTGAGACCTTTTGAGACTGGATGAACGTGGCCTTGGTCTGAGTCTCATTACGTGGTGTCTTGCTCGTGGTCTGGGTCTCAGGTTATGGCAGTCTATTTCCACTGTACTAAAGGTGATAATTATCTCAACTACTAATCGACCGTGTTATTTCAGGGCATAGATGATTCTACGTCTCTTCATGTCTTCATTGTGTAAAGAGCATGTGCACTAACCACTAGGCCACAGCTCTGACATTTGTATAATACTCTTAAAGTCAACATGAATTGGTCATTTTACTCCCATAATGTGACGCATTCGAAAACTAAAGCAAATATTCAACAAGAAAAAGAGTGGGACTTAATTTTATCCATCTAAAATTGATTGCATATTGAAACATAGAGATTATATCAGATAGTGAATTTGCTAATACAGTGCTGAATAATGATGCTTTATGCTTTTATAATGCTTTTTACACAATATTTCAGCAACCAACGCATCACAGGTTCATTTATAAGACCGTTGAAGATGGTCTCAGTGTTTAGGATCTGAATGTGAAGCAAAAATATAGTAGATCCAGACTGACATGTGTTTAAGAGAACCACAATTTCAGACCGCAAACAACCCGTGTCTGAGCTCTTGAATATAAAAGTTCTTCAATAAAAGATTTGTAGATGATTCTTGGGGTTTTTCATTAACAGCACAGAGCAGAGTTGAAGCGGGGATCTTGCAGTATTAGTCTTGAGACCTTTTGAGACTGGATGAACGTGGCCTTGGTCTGAGTCTCATTACGTGGTGTCTTGCTCGTGGTCTGGGTCTCAGGTTATGGCAGTCTATTTCCACTGTACTAAAGGTGATAATTATCTCAACTACTAATCGACCGTGTTATTTCAGGGCATAGATGATTCTACGTCTCTTCATGTCTTCATTGTGTAAAGAGCATGTGCACTAACCACTAGGCCACAGCTCTGACATTTGTATAATACTCTTAAAGTCAACATGAATTGGTCATTTTACTCCCATAATGTGACGCATTCGAAAACTAAAGCAAATATTCAACAAGAAAAAGAGTGGGACTTAATTTTATCCATCTAAAATTGATTGCATATTGAAACATAGAGATTATATCAGATAGTGAATTTGCTAATACAGTGACGAATAATGATGCTTGATGCTTTTATAATGCTTTTTACACAATATTTCAGCAACCAACGCATCACAGGTTAATTTATAAGACCGTTGAAGATGGTCTCAGTGTTTAGGATCTGAATGTGAAGCAAAAATGTAGTAGATCCAGACTGACATGTGTTTAGCTTAAAGCAGAGCACTCCATTTTACAAGTAAACGCAAATGCTGGTCATAAATATACATCTAAAGACTGGCCTGTATTTGGATGTATTTTTATGACCAGCATTTGCCTTGCCTTGTCTGTTTGGTATGCCATGCATGTACACACCTAAATTTACTGCTCCATAAGTCAAGGGTTAATGATACAATATGATGACCTTCTTGCAATTAAATTGCAAGATTTGCAATTAAATTGACCAAAGGTGACAGTAGACATTTCTATTTCAAATAAATGCTGTTCGTTTGACTTTCCATTCATCAAAAAATCATGAAGAAAATGTATTACCATTTCCAAAATAAGACTGGAGTAATGATGCTGAAAATTCAGCTTTGCATCCCAGAAATAAATAAAACTGTAAAATATATTAAAATATAAAATAGTTTTACTGTATTTTTGTTCACATAAATGCAGTCTTGGGGATCATAAATGACTAAAATAATTTTGATGTCATGTTGACTTTTACTTCAGTTCTCCCATTAACAAACAAGTCTTCAACATATTCTTAATTGACAGTTCCTAGTTTTCTCCATCAGCATATTAGAATGAATTCTGAAGGATCGTGTGACACTGAAGACTGGAGTAATGATGCTGAAAATTCAGCTTTGCATCCCAGAAATAAATAAAACTGTAAAATATATTAAAATATAAAATAGTTTTACTGTATTTTTGTTCACATAAATGCAGTCTTGGGGATCATAAATGACTAAAATAATTTTGATGTCATGTTGACTTTTACTTCAGTTCTCCCATTAACAAACAAGTCTTCAACATATTCTTAATTGACAGTTCCTAGTTTTCTCCAAATTATAATTAAACTGTCAATATCGGACTGCCACAGGGTCTCACCAAGATGCATTCGTAATCATTTCGGATGCATGCTGCACACAAGCTAAGCGTCTTTCATTCAGTCGTGATCCTATCAAATCACCAGAAAATCCAAATCCGTTGTGACTTAAATATGAAGCAGGTGTACTTAATTTACCTGTCCTGACATTAACTGTTTCCTCTTTTTTATGATTCAACTAAACAGCTGTTCTAATGAGATATATGTAGCACCAACGCCGTAAGAATTGAAAACACAGCATTTCACAATCAGCTTAAGCAAATATGTAAATCCGGCCATAAAACAATTACGGTTAGAATGTCCTGCAACTGGTGATGAAGCAAAGCATTATGAGGCACTAAGGCTTTATACAGAAAGTACGCCTCAACAATAGCAGTGAAACAATGTGGGTTTGACCGACAAGCTCATTAGCTGTTTCAAAAAAATAAATTGTAAAACCTCTATAAATGACTAATATTCTGGATAAGTTGTGAAAAGTTGTTTTGGAGAGTCCTTTAACCACGTTCAGACAGCAAAAGCGCATTTCCATCAACTATTTCCACACTAACCATACAACATTACTTTGGCGACCAAAGTACGTATACCAGATACTCGCCCTGTTTTCGTGATGCTTGTGATTCTTTCTGCGCACTATTTCACTAACCAAAGCATCACAAGTTTATTTATAAGACAGAGGAGACCAAGTAACTAAATCAAAAAGATGGTCTCAGTGCATAGGATCATAAAGTGAAGCAAAAATTGAGTAGATCCGGATTGACAACTGATTAGCTTAAAGCAGTGAACTCCGTTTCACAACTACATGCTGGTCATAAATCTACATTCAAACACAGGCTGTAACTATGAGATATGCCTGGCCTTTTTGGTATGTCATGCATGTGGGTCAAAGACGAGACATCCTGCTTTGGTGTCCGCATCAAATCGTATTTAGAAAAGTGATCTTGTATACATAAAAAGCATATTAAATGCAAGTAACATGTCTATTTTTCAAATAATGTAATGTCAAAGTATGGGTGAAATAATGCTACATCATCATTCAGCATAACAAATATATGTATGAAAAAATTAAACAAGATACTTATTCTGATCTGCACGTATTCAAATGTATAAAAGAATAAGAGATCATAATAAATGTTATTATATTTTAAATGATTACAAACGTCTAGCTGACAAATAGGTAAGACATGGTAGTTTAAAGGGTAGTGAGAAAGATTTGTAAAGATTTAAAATTACAATTAATTAGTATTTGGATGCTGAACTGTGATCTAAAAAAATCTGTTTCTGAATATGCCTGACAAGATTTTCTGTTATATGAACTACACTGAATGACATTTTGATGGGTGTCTTCTGTAACTCATGGTAAAAATGTCCAATAGTCATTGTTTTTTGCTCAGAAATAATACAATTAAGCAGGACACATAAAGCTGTATTAACATTTTATCGTTTTGATGTTTGAAACCACTTTTTTTGTCTTTGACCCATGTATGTACCTTATACTGCTCCATAGACATGGGTTAATTATACAACATGATGAGCTCCTTGTCATGGTCTGTTCACAAACTGTGCTGTGTATAAATCAGCAAAGTCTCAAATGAACAATACAAGTCCCAAATCAGGTCTATTTGAGGCATCGGAATAGCTTTGTCCTGATTGGATTTCCCTATTTGCTGGCATTCTCAGCGTCCAGGCCCTTATTAAAGGGACATGGAAAGGGTCTGGATCACATCAGAGCAGGGGGACTGGTAATCACCCATCTAATGCCATTTAATCTGGTTTACTGATCCAAACCAGGAAGTAATGTCTCTCTGTTCTTCTAGTTTATCTTTCTCTCAAGACAACACAAGGCACAAGTGGCCTAACCATCATGAAACCTGAAGTTACTGATTTGAGAAGCTGTAAAACTCATAGATTGCTGTTAATGCTCTTGAATTACAGTAATTACTTGATATTTAAACAGTATTAGTGTATTTTGTTTTACTTATTAATGTTATATTAGTATCATTGACATACTATTATTTTCTTAATATTTTGAATTTGTATTTTTTTATTTCCCATTTTCATTTTAGTTGATTTTAGTAATTTTGTTGTGTTTTTCATTTTTCATTTTTTTATCTTACAGGAAGTGTATAAG
Organism: Sinocyclocheilus rhinocerous; assembly: GCF_001515625.1. NCBI lineage: Eukaryota > Metazoa > Chordata > Actinopteri > Cypriniformes > Cyprinidae > Sinocyclocheilus > Sinocyclocheilus rhinocerous. The sequence goes on along the minus strand of NW_015661880.1, from coordinate 51,466 downwards.
TGTGTAAGTGTGTAAGAGTGTAGTTTTTTTTGTTTTTTTTCATGTCAGCTTCTATGACTGAAACTAAACCTTCTTGGCCAGGTTTAGTTATTCAAAATTAAAACTAAAGATGTTTAAGATTATTTTTTCTCAAACCCCTAAGACTAAATTTGGATTTACTTGGTTAACCATTTCAAAAAATATCAACAGAATAAAACAAGATTCCTCAGCATTTTTAAATATTCCTATATTTATTTAAGTTTTAGTTAATGTAGTGCTTCTAGTTAAACTAAATCAAAATGAGAACGTATGTCTTAGCAACTAGCTGAAATAAAATATATTTTTATGTTTTTATTATATATTTCTTATTATATATTTTTTCAGGCCACATTTATTTCAATTAACTTTCTGTTTTGAAGATTTCGTTTTAATTTTAGTTTATGTTTTTGTGATAATTCTTGGGAATATAGTACTTTTTATAAAACAATACACAGTACAATATTAATAGTTTTATATATTAATTTAATTGCTAACAGGTCAAACTGAGTTCATCTGCACGCATTTTTCATTCAATAAGGCAGAAATGCATATACAGTATATATTTGGACACAGGCACAATTTTTATTATTTTAGTTGCTGACCAAAACATATTCAGGTTACAGTTATATAATAGAATATGGGCTTAAAGTGCACATTCTGAGCTTTAATTTGAGGGTATTCACATCAAAATTGGAGGAAAGGTTAAAGGGGTCATATGATGCTACTTTAAAGATCATTATTTTGTGTATTTGGTGTAACAGAATATGTTGACATGCTTTAATGTTCAAAAAACACATTATTTTTCAAATACTGTACATTATTGTAGGTCCTCTATGCCCCGCCTCTCATAAAGAATATCTCTTTGGATTTGAGACTTTAGTTTTTGCAACTTTACAGATCTTCTTTATGCACCAAGAGCTTGTAACACTCCAAAGAGAAAGGAAAACTTGAAATCGCATCATATGACCCCTTTAAGGAATTACAGCTCTTTATTATGTACCTCCCCCCTTTTTCAAGGGACCATAAGTAATTGCAACAACATCCAGCCAAGTGAAGAACACTCTCCAGGAGGTAGACGTGTTACTGTCAAAGTTTACATTCAAGAGAAGACTTCACGAGAGCAAATAAATACAGAGGGTTCACCACAAGGTACAAACAAGGCCAGATTAGACTTTGCCAAAAAAAACATCTAAAAAAGCCAGACCACTTCTGGAAAAGCATTCTTTAGACTGGTGAAATTAAGATCAAGCTGTACCAGAATGACGGGAAGAAAAAAGTTTGGAGAAGGCTCGGAACAGCTCATGGCAGCTAAAGGCAGAAAGACCCACAAACAAACAACAACTGAAGTCAGCTGCAGTAAAGGTCTGGCAAAGCATCACAATGGAGGAAACCCAGTCTCTGGTGATGTCCATGAGCTCCAGACTTAAGGCAGTCATTGCCTGCAAAGGATTCTCATCAAAATATAAAAAAATTTTAATTTATAGCCTATATGATTATATTTATTTGTCCAATTACATTTGAGCCCCTGAAATGGGGGGACTGTGTATAAAGATGGTTGTAATTCCCAAGCATTTTATGTTATATTTTTGTTCAATCCCTTGAATTGAAGCTTAAAATCTGCACTTCAATTTCAAATATATATGGACCTAACTACACACGCATACACATACATATATGCATATACACACACACACACATTAGGGCTGTCAGTTTAACGTGTTAACTTAATTAGTTATGAAAAAATAACGCGATTAAAATATTTTAACGCAGCTAACGCACTGGCCCCGCCCCAGACCTGTACGTCATCTGACATTTCATACAGTTGACTGTTGACAAATATGATGCAAGGCAACACTAAAGGCAGAAAGACCCACAAACAAACAACAACTGAAGTCAGCTGCAGTAAAGGTCTGGCAAAGCATCACAATGGAGGAAACCCAGTCTCTGGTGATGTCCATGAGCTCCAGACTTAAGGCAGTCATTGCCTGCAAAGGATTCTCATCAAAATATAAAAAAATTTTAATTTATAGCCTATATGATTATATTTATTTGTCCAATTACATTTGAGCCCCTGAGAATGGGAGAAACTGTGTATAAAAATGGTTGTAATTCCATTTACAACCATATATATAAGGGTCAAAGACGAAAAAGGGTTTAAGCATAAAAATAATAAGTGTAATACTGCTTTAAATTGTTGTTGTTGTTCCCCCAAAAAATTTTTAAAAATTCTGTTTAATTTAATTGCAATTTTGTTTTTGTTTTTCTGAGCAAAAAATAAATATCATACATCTTTCCCTGATTTACAGAAGACACCCACTAAAATGTCATTCAGTGTAACAATCGTGTCAGGCATATGAGAATAACTTTCATCTTTTCTTCAACTGAATACTGTTTCCGTGCTGTTTTGATGTATTTTAAAGAGTTGGCAGTCAAAATTAAAACTGCTGGATGATAGATATTCTTCATTCTTTATGACAAACACTATAATGTGAATTACAGAATGTACAACGTTTTTTAAAATGTATCAATTGCGGTGTACAGTGTTTATTATGATGGGGTAGAATCCACAGCTCAGTACTCACTACTCAATACTCATGAGTACTTTTAAATAGGCTACTCTTTTACTCTTACTCAAGTAGTTTTTTGGACAAGTACTTTTACTCTACTCACACTACATTTTTTGGAAGGTAATGGTACTTTTACTTGAGTATATTTTTTCAGTACTCTTTCCACCACTGATCATGTGACACTGAAGACTTGAGTAATGACTACTGAAAATTTAGCTTGCTTTGCTTCACAGGAATAAATAAAACTGTAATATATACTGTAATATAACTGTATATATACACATTTTAAAAGGGAAATTTTGCTGCATGCCTAACTTTTGGCCTTTATGTCAAAAGCACATTTATGATGCTTTAAAATGCTCTCTACCTAGGCAGCTCACTTGGTTTTGCTGAGCTACAGACCAAGATGTGGCCCTCACACCGAAAAACAAACCAACATTTAAAATGCACTGCACAATGCATTACGCAGAACACTGTATAAAGTAGTGTGACTCACTTGGGTGTCTGTGCGTCATCTATTCTGTTCCCCAGCTGGAACTCGTGGGATTTGCTGCGGTGCAGAGCCGTGAACCCTGGCAGAAGGTGGATGAGCTTCCGGCTGGCAGGCGGCGGGGTTCCAGGGGCCTTCAGCTTATTCCTGCGCCTGACCTGCGGCGTCCCTGGAGGGGTCATGGTGTTCACCACTAAGGGAGTCCGAGGAGGGGTGTGGGCAAAATGCCTCTGTCTGGGGGAAGGAGGGAGAGAGTGATGTCCCATATCCAGAGGCGAGGGGAAGAGGCCGGAGTGAGGGTCCACGGTCAGCCGGTCCGAATGCGGGTGAGGGGAATAGAAGTTTTTTTTTTGAATGCGGATATCTTAATGTCTTTGACCCATAAGCATTTTATGTTATATATTTGTGCAACCCCTTGAATTAAAGCTTAAAGTCTGCACTTCAATTTCATCTTGATTGTTTTAAATTTAATTCTGTTCTGGTGGCATACAGAGCCGAAATTATGAAAATTGTGTCAGTGTCCAAAATATATATATCAGACACTGGCCCTGTCTTAGCTATGTTTATCACACTTTTACACAATATTTCAATAATCATCACAGGTTAATTTATAAGATTGAGGAGGCTGAGCAACTAAATCAAGAAGATGGCCTTAGTGTTTAGGATCTAAGTGTGAAGTAAAAATGCAGTAGATCCAGACTGATAAGGGAAACAGTGGGGGAGAGGAGAGGAGAGGAGAGGAGAGGAGAGGAGAGGAGACAAGGACAAATAAGAAAAGAAGAGATGAGAAGCAAACAAGTGATGAAATAAAAAGACGAAGTGAGAGGAGGTTACATGAGATGAACCAAGACACGAGACACGTAAGATGAGACAAAATTAGACAAGAATAGAGGTTGATTTTTATAATATAATGCCTATATATGACAAACAAATTTAACTGAATTTAATTGAATGACAAGTAAATAACAAATGAGCAACATTTATTTTAGTTTTTACTAAATGAATAATGAATATGAAAATGAATGAATTTGAAATAATTTAATAAACTTAATAAATTTGTTTTTAAAATTAATATTTTATCATATTTACTAAATGTATTTAATCATTTGAAAATAAACTGATAGTTAAACAAATAAACTGAACTTGATCAAAATAAATCTGCAAAATGAATATTTATTTTAAATATTATGTACTAAAATTATTTCAAATAATTCATTTGAAAATGAAGCAATTTGAATAAAGTAATTTAACTTGCATTAGTCAAATACATTTGTAAAATTAATATTTTGTCATATTTTCTAAAATAATTTGACAATTTGAAATCAATCAATTCGAGCAAATAAACTGAACTTGATTAAAACAAAACTAACCTATAAAATGAATATTAATTTTACATAATATTGACTAAAATCATTTTAATTAACCTGGAAATGAATCAGTTTAAACAAATAAACTGAACTGTAATATTAATATTTATTTTACATCATATTTACTAAAATAATTAGCAAATGAATCAGTTTAAACAAATACAATTATTTGAATTTTTTTAATTACTTGAATTTTGAAAATTATTTAAAATTACTTCGTAAAAAACTAAATCTGTAAAAATAAATATTTTTCATAACGTTTGCTAAAATCATTTAAAATAATAGAACTGAAAATTAAAACATTTGGAACAAAAAATTTAAAACAGATGTAAAAATGTATACTTTAAAAGATGGCAAAAAGACAATATTTAAGACTTGGCAGTATATTGGCCAACTGCTAGACAAAAAGAGAAGAGAGATGAGATGGGATGGGATGGGATGGGATGGGATGGGATGGGATGGGAAGGGAAGGGATGGGAAGGGAAGGGCGTGTGGCCAAGTATGGTGACTCATACTTGGAATTTGTGCTCTGCGGAAGAGGAGGGAAGGGAAGGGAAGGGAAGGGAAGGGTTTTGATACCAAGTGCCAGATGAAGGATGTCAACAGTGAAGAGACTCAGACTGCATCTATCATGACAAACAGACAGAAAGATGAAAAGATATGTGTGATTGAGAGCAAAGTGAGTCTGAAATGTCTCAAAGTAATGAGTACTGAAGATGACTGATACGTAAAAACACCACAATGACAACAAACGCACTGGAGAAAGAGAAACGGACGGTGCCTCACCTCCATTACTGTGTAATTTGTCATCCTCAAGTTGTTCTTGAAAAAAAAAATGCATATTCATTAATACATATTCAAATGAAATTCAATGCATATTCATTAGATTTTTCTACAGTACCTTTCTAAAGACAATATTACTATTTCAAATAAAAAATTTACTGAAATGGGTCCCTTATACAGTTTTGTGGTGTTGTAGAAAAAAAAACATTTATATCATTTATTAGATTACATTTCATATATATTTGTCTCTGAACCATCATTAAAGTTAACTAGAGACCATGATTACGTCAAACACAAATAGATCTTATATTTAACCCCTCCAAATTCCCTTCATAATGGTATCGCCAAAACCATTAATGTATAAGAGAGGGAAATTAAAATTTGAGACAAACACAAAGCTCTTAGTGAACTTTATCTATCAGTGATCCACCATTTGTTGCAGAAGATGTCCATCATGCATCATGCCCTGTTTTTCACAGTCTCTCTAGCTCTCTCTGTTTGTTTTCCTCTTTCAAAAATGATTATGTTGACATAAATACAGAATAAATTGGTTCTGTCTTTTTTTCAGTGCATTGCCTTTAAACTCGGCATTACAGCGAATGAACGGAAATCCAGCAGACAGACATTAAACACGTCTAAACTTTAGAATCTATGGGATTCTTTTCAGTTTAACCCTTTAGTAGATCATTTTCTGAAGGTATTTTCTAAAGACTGAATTCTGTAGAAAATGTCTTCAGCTCTGGGAGAGCAGGTAGGCTGCTGTGATTTGATTGATGGCACCTTTATATAGAATAGCTGAAAGACGGGAAGATGGATGGAAACCCACACAGTGAAATGTGCTACAGAAAATCAGTTACTTTTCAAACTCGTCTTATAGGTTAATTGTAAAAGTGGTTCAATTTTTCATTCAAGTGAATTGTTTTAATTCTACATCTTATTCAATTATGTACTTCCAAAATGCATGTTAACTTTTAAACTTTTCAGCAAATCCATCATAGAATCACTCTCGAAAAAAGGTACAAAAGCTATCACTGAGGTGGTACCTTTTCAAAAAGTTACTAATATGGTACATACAGTATGTACACTTTAGTTACTAAGATGTACCTTTAAGGTTAGAATATAAACCCTTTTTTCCCAAAATGTGCATACATGATAGGTTATCAGCGTGTTTCATTACGCTACTGCAGACCAGAGCGAGAATGGAAGGTGTTATTATTATAATATTATGCGATTTGTACTGTAATGTTTTCTCACTGGTGAATGAGACATGAGGTAATCTGACAGCATTGCATTCAACACTGCCGTCTCTCATCGTGTCGCTGGTTAGCCTCTGGTCTGCTTGTGCACATTCATGTTTTTTGGAGGAGGCGTGGATTTGGAGAGTGATTTGCAGGGAGGGTGGGGTCTTATGCTTTTAAAGCTCGCTTGCTATTGCTAGACTCTCAAAAATCACCTACTCTACCTTTAATATTCTGGAAAAATATGATTCTGAGAGAAAGATTTTAAAATCATCTGGACTGAAACTTTTGCTTAAAAAAAGCTTCTTGTTCTTTTTTGTGCAACAAAAGGAATCAAAGACAATAAAAAAACATTATCGCAATATTAAAATGTCAATTTTTTCCTTAAGGTGCTGCCATATTAGCGAAAATCTGCTTAAAATTCCACAAAGAGGTAATTTTCAAACATAGCAGGTCAGCTCAGCGAAAACCGTGAAAAACTTGAATCCACTGTGAAACCTGCATGGGGAAATCGAGTGAATTCTTATTGAAATGACTAGATTTTGCCCTAAAAAAATCATTGAACAATGGACAAATATGACTGCACCTTTAGGCTTCAACTTAATTTAGTTAAAAATGTGATTATAACTAAATACATTTAAAGCATAAGTCTATCCTTGCAGAATGAGTGTTACTTAAAGAGTGGGATTTTTTGCTATTTTAGCACATTTTATTAATAAAGAAGATCAGGAAATATTACAAGCTGGACTTGAATGCATGATGCTCATACGCATCACAGCTCATCATGTCAGGGAAAACATATAATATTTAAGCTACACTGCAAAACAAAAAATTACAGCTTCACTAAGTCATAGTTTACAAATAAAACTTTCTGAAAAAAAGAAAAAAATTGTCCATTTCTGTCGAAGATCGTTAATCAGTAATTGCTTGGAACCCACCAACTCCACAGATGAACAAACACCATTACAGGACTCTCCCTCTTGTGGTTTCTCCCTGGACTGTGGCTCAGCGGTCACAGTTCACTACGCAGAAATGATTCCAAGGGCCCTTAACAACCTTAGCCCCGCACAAGACACGCTCGCTCTAGGGGACATACTCCCACTCTTTGAGCATGATGGGAGATAAGTGTTTGCCACTCCTAAGGAGGGGTCCAGTGGGCACAGCTGAAGGGCACTTCTCTCCGTCCTCTCATGGCCTGGAAGACGTTCAAATGAGCATTTTTAATTACAGAGGAGAGATGACAAACAAGCTACTTGAAGTTTCAAAGTTTCAGGCACGGCCCGCACTTGACCCGCCGGGAGATGTGTGAAGTTTGCGATGTCAAGTTGCTTACACGATTGAGAAACCAATAACTAACTACTTGGCTAGTTGATAAGTTCATTAATACTTTGCAGAGCCCCGGAGGACATTTCACATTAACTAAATCGTTCTCCTTCTTTCAGTGTGATTTTTAGGGCCTGACAAACAAACAACAACCTTAAGCAATTATCCTGTATGAATATAAATGATACAAAGAGATGTGATATTAAAGGCAGCAGACAGGGAAGAATAAGTACATTTCACACTTTTAAGAGTCCTTCAAAAATAACCTGTCACTGGTAAAAGATCTACTACAATATAATGAAATACTTGGGATTGCTGTGAAAATGTACAGTGGAGGCCAAAATTGTTAGAAGACTTGGCATATTTAAGAGGTTTCAGTTGGTTTTGTTGAATTGGCCAATGGACTGGCCCCTCAAAGTCCAGACCTCAACCCCATCGAGCAAATTTGGGGCGAGTTGGAAAATAAACTGGACAGATCTATTGTACATTCAAAAGAAAGCCTTTGGCTTCAGTTGCAGAAGGCATGGGATAACATTAGTGTTGACGACTCAGGAAATATATTGACACTATGCCAGAGAGATGTGCTGCTGTAATTGCTGCAAAAGGTGGACATACCAAATATTAAAGTTAAAAGTGGATAAAAACAGTACGACTCACGTCATCTGCTATTTGTTGTGCTCAGAGCAACTATCTGCATGTTTCACAAACATTATGAAATGAAATCGTGTTTTGGAGGCAAAAAACGGTGAATATTTTTAGATCTGTCAGGTGTTCTAACAATTTTGGCCACCACTGTACATTCTTCCGGTTTTAGTTTCACAAGTTATGTAAATAAACCACAAGCGGTGTGTTTGTAATAAATCCATCAAGTCGTTTTTTTAACTTCAAACCATTGCTTCTGGTTAAAAGTCCTCTATTCATAATATTGATTTCTGCAGTGAAAAATCATCTGAATCAGGAGAGAAATATGCACTGATCAAGCACCGTTTAGAGTCTAAAACTGTTGTAAACAAATATGTTGGTGGATTTTGATGTGAGAGAACAACAGGGGATGGTTGTTCTTATGTTGTTATTATGGATTATAGACCCGTATTTTGGCCAGAAGTGACGGTTTAAAGTTGAAACGACTTAATGATTAATTTGTTTATTACAAACATGCAGCTTTTTGCTTCACAAAATGTTAATTGAAGGACTGGAGTGGTGTGGATTAGGCTACGTGGGGATTATTCTGATGTTTTTATCAGCTGTTTGGTCTCTCATTCTGACGGCACCCATTCACTGCAGAGGATCCATTGGTGATGTGATGCTAAATTTCTCCAAATCTGTTCTGATGCAGAAATAAACTCATCTACATCTTGGATGGGCTGAAGGTGAATTTTTGTCTGAAATATTCCTTTGCTATAAAGTGGCTAGGGCATTCTGAATGGTGTTTTATGATGAAATGCAAACCTATGGGATTTTTTTTTTACTTTTTGTCTTGCACCAAGGCAAAATAATTGCCAAGAGAGCTTAAAAAAAAAAAATTTTTTTTAAACTCCAAGAGAGATGTGCTGCTGTAATTGCTGCAAAAGGTGGACATACCAAATATTAAAGTTAAAAGTGGATAAAAACAGTACGACTCACGTCATCTGCTATTTGTTGTGCTCAGAGCAACTATCTGCATGTTTCACAAACATTATGAAATGAAATCGTGTTTTGGAGGCAAAAAACGGTGAATATTTTTAGATCTGTCAGGTGTTCTAACAATTTTGGCCACCACTGTACATTCTTCCGGTTTTAGTTTCACAAGTTATGTAAATAAACCACAAGCGGTGTGTTTGTAATAAATCCATCAAGTCGTTTTTTTAACTTCAAACCATTGCTTCTGGTTAAAAGTCCTCTATTCATAATATTGACTTCTGCAGTGAAAAATCATCTGAATCAGGAGAGAAATATGCACTGATCAAGCACCGTTTAGAGTCTAAAACTGTTGTAAACAAATATGTTGGTGGATTTTGATGTGAGAGAACAACAGGGGATGGTTGTTCTTATGTTGTTATTATGGATTATAGACCCGTATTTTGGCCAGAAGTGACGGTTTAAAGTTGAAACGACTTAATGATTAATTTGTTTATTACAAACATGCAGCTTTTTGCTTCACAAAATGTTAATTGAAGGACTGGAGTGGTGTGGATTAGGCTACGTGGGGATTATTCTGATGTTTTTATCAGCTGTTTGGTCTCTCATTCTGACGGCACCCATTCACTGCAGAGGATCCATTGGTGATGTGATGCTAAATTTCTCCAAATCTGTTCTGATGCAGAAATAAACTCATCTACATCTTGGATGGGCTGAAGGTGAATTTTTGTCTGAAATATTCCTTTGCTATGAAGTGGCTAGGGCATTCTGAATGGTGTTTTATGATGAAATGCAAACCTATGGGATTTTTTTTTTACTTTTTGTCTTGCACCAAGGCAAAATAATTGCCAAGAGAGCTTAAAAAAAAAAAATTTTTTTTAAACTCCAGTTTGAGATTTGATTCAGGCCCTTTACACAAACAGTGTGGGATGAGTTACATGACGGGTCAGAGGTTTGTTCAAATTCCCAATCCTAACTATGAGTCTTATAACACCACTAATGACATAACATCCAAACTCCAGAACACAAAGAAAGAAGGAGAGTCGACCGATAATGATTTAGCAAATCCTAATGAGAACATGTCAACATTTCTGAAACAATGCATTTGCAGTCACAACCATTGCCTAGCAACAGTGCCTTATACAGCTGCTAGAAAGGGGCACGTGGATACTTTGATTAGCATCTCGATTAGCAATGCCATTATCACAAGTCAAAGATACTGTCATTAATATCACAAACCAACTCAAAAAGGTGTCAAGACGACCTGTCACCCACGCAGTTTGCCTATACATCACGGCGCTAATCATTTCCCTATGCCATTAATTAGGTTCTGCTCTAATAATAATGCAATATGACTGACTACATGACACGATGACTATGAATATGACTTAGCAGTGATATTTCTGTCAAGACAGGGCTAATTATAAAGGCTCTCAGCCATCCAGAGTGGACAGAATACTGACAGAGAGGAAATGACACATGCATCAGATCAAAAAGACAGAAAGAAATAAGAAAAATTTGAGATATTTTGAAATGACTAAGTCTCTCCAACCAAACATGGGACAGGCTTCACTGAGACAATGAACAAACCATTCAGTCTGCAAATCAGGTATCTGATTCCTCTGTAGACCTTTTTACTATGCATTTCTTTGTTTTATGTGCAGTTAAACTATACACAATCATTCAAATGTTTGGGGTAAGTATTTTTTGTAAAGGTTTTAATACTTTTATTTGAATACTTTGATTTTGTTTTTTCAGCAAGCACACATCAAATTCATCAAAAGTGACAGTAAAGACATTAATAATTAAAAAAAGTTTTCTATTTCAAATAAATGCTGTTCTTTTGAAATTTATACTCATCAAAGAATCCCGATCAAAAGCTGCATCACAGTTTCCACAAAAAAAAATTTAGCAGCACAACTGTTTTCAACATTGATAATAATAAGAAATGTTTCTTGAGCAGCAAATCAGCATATTAGAATGATTTCTGGAGGATCATGTGACACTGAAGACTGGAGTAATGATGCTGAAAATTCAGCTTTGCATCACAGGAATAAATTACATTTTAAAATATATTCAAATAGAAAACGCTTTTTTAAAATTGTAATAATTTTACACACTATTACTATTTATTAGTGCTGTCAAACGATTAATCGCGATTAATCGCATTCAAAATTAAAAAAAATATTTACATAATATATCTGTGTGTACTGTGTATATTTATTATGTATATATAAATACACACACATACAGTATATATTTTGAAAATATTTACATGTATTTACATGTATATATTTATATTCATATAATTTATATTATATATAAATGTATTTAATATATAAACGTAACATATTTTTCTTAAAT
>NW_015661880.1:0-22620 GCF_001515625.1 Sinocyclocheilus rhinocerous | reverse complement strand
TTATATACATGCATGGGTGTGTATTTATATATACATAATAAATATACACAGTACACACACATATACTGTGTAAACAAAAACTTTTATTTTGGATGCGATTAATCGCGATTAATCGTTTGACAGCACTACTATTTATACTGTATTTCCAGAACGTTTAAAAATTTGAACAGTTGTGTATATAAAGTAAGCTCTATTGACAGCATCTTTTCCTAGGTAATCAGTTCTAACAGTCTGAAATTCTAAATGGAATTTTTATTTGAAACCAGTCATACTGTAAGTGCATTTTTACTGTAAGTGCAATTTTTCCAGTTTTCATGAACTGAGGGACAAGTTGAAATGACTGCAAAGATAACATTTCAAAGATGCTGTCGACAGAGCTTAAATTGTATTGAACCTGGAATATTTGCTTACAGCCAGTTACTCGGTAGTGACAATGTCATGGTTTATGTAATTTGTTTTTACCATTTGTACATTTCTTTCATGAAAACCACCACCTTTGGGCGAATATTTGTGGCAACGACACTTCTGAAAAGCGGTTTATTTGTAAAACTGTTTGAGGGGCTGTTTTTGTGGGCAACTGAAAACATACATCCCAATTAAACACAAATATGGATGATAAGCAGCATTTAGAACGCAGAAGCCTGCAGGGAAGGATTGTGGGTAAACCAAGGACACAATTAGAATCCTAAATGTGACTCAACAGCATGATAACTGACTCAAGAAGAGAAATTTGAACCGATTTATACTCTTTAAGGCCTTTATCTCAATGAAAAATATAATCTTTTCTGATTACTTTGCTTACTCAACTCGTCAATATCTGAACGATACAATATGTATTTGTCAGTGAAATTTTGGCCACTTAGTTTTGGAAATTACATGGTGTGAATGCCAGTGAGTTAAATGTTTTTATGCCAATTATGGCAATTTGGCCAAACAGCTGCTCTGGGTGAACAATGGCATAACTCACTTACTAGCTCAGGTAGTTTTTTTTTTTCTTCAATGTATAAAGTACCTGTTTAAAGGCTAAAAGGAATCCAATGGGAGGTCAATTAAATTATACACAGTAATATAGACCTGTTCATCTTTATAAACTGGTAGATATATACAGTAAATGCTGACACGCTGAACATGAAATTGGTATATACCTTTTTTTTTTTTTTAAATAGGCTATTGAAAGGTCTTGAGAAACGGCTGAGATGTGACTTTTCACTTTCGTTACAGTGTATGCCTTTTAAAAGATAAGACAGAAATCCCTCAAACCAGAAAAATGATTTCTGCCCTGTATGTGAAGAGAAAGTTACAGCAGCCGACAGATTCTGTTCTAGAAAGAGTCACGACCCCCGACATTCACAGTGTGGATACAATGATCAAAGGTGCGTCTAATGAATAAATGGCAGAAAATGTGAATGCAAATTGTACAAATATGAAGCAAAATTGCATTTAAATCTGTTTTAATGTAATTGTATTAGGTTGCAAATCAAGCAGATTATGCGTGATTCCCTTGCGCTGCTTTGTTCTGCCTATAAGAGTCCTGTTTAATATGCTATTTCTTTTCTCTGGAGAGCAATGAGGTGTGAGGTCTCAAAATCACTAAAAACACTAATTCAGTTTAGTATCCTCTCGACGGCACCACAACCCCTCACATTCTCTCTCTCCTCATACTGAACTCCTCTTATGAGACCTCTACACTTATCTTCATACCCTTCAACAGAAGCAGTTTGAAAGATACTGAGATGAAGGAGGAAAAAACATGTAGGCTAGTGAGGGACAGACGAAAAGAAAACAGGTATAGCTCACCCAAAATGTTTTTTAATAAATTCTGTTGTCATTTACACACTGTTAAAAAAACGTTCTTCATGAAACGCAAAAGGAGAAGTTTAAAGAAATATCTGAGCTGCGTATATCTATACAGTGGAAGTGGATGGTGACCTCCAAAAGCTCTGTAAAAGCATCATAAAAGTAATCTATATGACTCATGCACTATATTATATAAGTCTTCTGAATCCTTATATATGCTGTGATTTATATTTCTGTCATGACAACTCTCGGAGGGATTGGCATGGTAATGCCATGTCTTGGCGGAATAGATCTGCTACGCTGCTGCTGCTGCTGCTGCTGCGGCAGAGCAAGTACCGAGACTTTTATATACATGCATGGGTGTGTATTTATATATACATAATAAATATACACAGTACACACACATATACTGTGTAAACAAAAACTTTTATTTTGGATGCGATTAATCGCGATTAATCGTTTGACAGCACTACTATTTATACTGTATTTCCAGAACGTTTAAAAATTTGAACAGTTGTGTATATAAAGTAAGCTCTATTGACAGCATCTTTTCCTAGGTAATCAGTTCTAACAGTCTGAAATTCTAAATGGAATTTTTATTTGAAACCAGTCATACTGTAAGTGCATTTTTACTGTAAGTGCAATTTTTCCAGTTTTCATGAACTGAGGGACAAGTTGAAATGACTGCAAAGATAACATTTCAAAGATGCTGTCGACAGAGCTTAAATTGTATTGAACCTGGAATATTTGCTTACAGCCAGTTACTCGGTAGTGACAATGTCATGGTTTATGTAATTTGTTTTTACCATTTGTACATTTCTTTCATGAAAACCACCACCTTTGGGCGAATATTTGTGGCAACGACACTTCTGAAAAGCGGTTTATTTGTAAAACTGTTTGAGGGGCTGTTTTTGTGGGCAACTGAAAACATACATCCCAATTAAACACAAATATGGATGATAAGCAGCATTTAGAACGCAGAAGCCTGCAGGGAAGGATTGTGGGTAAACCAAGGACACAATTAGAATCCTAAATGTGACTCAACAGCATGATAACTGACTCAAGAAGAGAAATTTGAACCGATTTATACTCTTTAAGGCCTTTATCTCAATGAAAAATATAATCTTTTCTGATTACTTTGCTTACTCAACTCGTCAATATCTGAACGATACAATATGTATTTGTCAGTGAAATTCTGGCCACTTAGTTTTGGAAATTACATGGTGTGAATGCCAGTGAGTTAAATGTTTTTATGCCAATTATGGCAATTTGGCCAAACAGCTGCTCTGGGTGAACAATGGCATAACTCACTTACTAGCTCAGGTAGTTTTTTTTTTTCTTCAATGTATAAAGTACCTGTTTAAAGGCTAAAAGGAATCCAATGGGAGGTCAATTAAATTATACACAGTAATATAGACCTGTTCATCTTTATAAACTGGTAGATATATACAGTAAATGCTGACACGCTGAACATGAAATTGGTATATACCTTTTTTTTTTTTTTAAATAGGCTATTGAAAGGTCTTGAGAAACGGCTGAGATGTGACTTTTCACTTTCGTTACAGTGTATGCCTTTTAAAAGATAAGACAGAAATCCCTCAAACCAGAAAAATGATTTCTGCCCTGTATGTGAAGAGAAAGTTACAGCAGCCGACAGATTCTGTTCTAGAAAGAGTCACGACCCCCGACATTCACAGTGTGGATACAATGATCAAAGGTGCGTCTAATGAATAAATGGCAGAAAATGTGAATGCAAATTGTACAAATATGAAGCAAAATTGCATTTAAATCTGTTTTAATGTAATTGTATTAGGTTGCAAATCAAGCAGATTATGCGTGATTCCCTTGCGCTGCTTTGTTCTGCCTATAAGAGTCCTGTTTAATATGCTATTTCTTTTCTCTGGAGAGCAATGAGGTGTGAGGTCTCAAAATCACTAAAAACACTAATTCAGTTTAGTATCCTCTCGACGGCACCACAACCCCTCACATTCTCTCTCTCCTCATACTGAACTCCTCTTATGAGACCTCTACACTTATCTTCATACCCTTCAACAGAAGCAGTTTGAAAGATACTGAGATGAAGGAGGAAAAAACATGTAGGCTAGTGAGGGACAGACGAAAAGAAAACAGGTATAGCTCACCCAAAATGTTTTTTAATAAATTCTGTTGTCATTTACACACTGTTAAAAAAACGTTCTTCATGAAACGCAAAAGGAGAAGTTTAAAGAAATATCTGAGCTGCGTATATCTATACAGTGGAAGTGGATGGTGACCTCCAAAAGCTCTGTAAAAGCATCATAAAAGTAATCTATATGACTCATGCACTATATTATATAAGTCTTCTGAATCCTTATATATGCTGTGATTTATATTTCTGTCATGACAACTCTCGGAGGGATTGGCATGGTAATGCCATGTCTTGGCGGAATAGATCTGCTACGCTGCTGCTGCTGCTGCTGCTGCGGCAGAGCAAGTACCGAGACTTGCTACTGCCAATACATCCACAACATGCTGCGGTAAACATGTAAGAAATACTGCTGCTGCACATATTACACATATGAATAACCCCCATATAGCGTACATGAATCACCCCGTAGCAGATCTATACAGGTGGAGCTGGGGAAGGTGGAGGGTTTCTGAAGTGCGCTGCAATACTGCTACAGCAAACAAAAGCCAGGTATTTGAATATTGAGCAGTAAGCTCATTGGCCACCGATACAGGAGAGAACCAATCAGCTGCCATGTGACAATGATGTCGACCAGGACAGATTAAGCTAGACCTATCGGACTGCGACATCTAGAGTTTCATGCCAGAACTCTGTATTTGTTATTCACTGAAAATTTTGCTCCACATCCCAGGTCACCATTCACTTTGATTGGATGAAAAAAGCAGTTTGGATCTCAGAAGAAACAATGTCCTAAATGTGGGTTTGGATCGACGTGAATTCTCATTTTTGGGTGAACTATTCATTTAAATGAATCAGAGTCTGAATAAAGACACTGCAGAGATGAGAACAAGGGGGGTAGAGAGACAGATGGAGAACGAGAGTGAGAAAGAAAAAGAAATCAAGATGACGAGAGGTGCCATTTCTAAATTATACAGCACGCTCTTGTGACGGCTGGAATCCCCCGTAGTCCTTGTGTGGCACCTCCGCTGGACCCTGAAGGAGCCCATGCTGTGTCTCAACAAGCTACCAGCATCTTAAAAGCCTCTCTAAACCCGCCTTTAAAAAAAGCAATCCAGCCTGATCACACTTTCAACAGTGCAACCGGCGGTTAGCGCTGTCTGAACACTATCACAGCGGGGAATCCACGTTTGTGAAAATTCAGGCACACCAGGGCAGCCGCACTAACGCTACTCAAAGCAAATACAGAGTCAATGGAGGAAAGAAAGGTCGGATGTGAGGGTACCGTGGATTTGGTTTTCCTAGGTAATCAGTTCTAACAGTCTGAAATTCTAAATGGAATTTTTATTTGAAACCAGTCATACTGTAAGTAAGTGCATTACAGGACACCAATTTTTCCAGTTTTCATGAACTGAGGGACCAGTTGAAATGATTGCAAAGATGGCATTTCAAAGATGCTGTCGACAGAGCTTAAATTGTATTGAACCTGGAATATTTGCTTACAGCCAGTTACTGAGTAGTGACAATGTCATGGTTTATGTAATTTGTTTTTACCATTTGTACATTTCTTTCATGAAAACAACCACCTTTGGGCGAATATTTGTGGCAACGACACTTCTGAAAAGCGGTTTATTTGTAAAACTGTTTGAGGGGCTGTTTTTGTGGGCAACTGAAAACATACATCCCAATTAAACACAAATATGGATGATAAGCAGCATTTAGAACGCAGAAGCCTGCAGGGAAGGATTGTGGGTAAACCAAGGACACAATTAGAATCCTAAATGTGACTCAACAGCATGATAACTGACTCAAGAAGAGAAATTTGAACCGATTTATACTCTTTAAGGCCTTTATCTCAATGAAAAATATAATCTTTTCTGATTACTTTGCTTACTCAACTCGTCAATATCTGAACGATACAATATGTATTTGTCAGTGAAATTCTGGCCACTTAGTTTTGGAAATTACATGGTGTGAATGCCAGTGAGTTAAATGTTTTTATGCCAATTATGGCAATTTGGCCAAACAGCTGCTCTGGGTGAACAATGGCATAACTCACTTACTAGCTCAGGTAGTTTTTTTTTTTCTTCAATGTATAAAGTACCTGTTTAAAGGCTAAAAGGAATCCAATGGGAGGTCAATTAAATTATACACAGTAATATAGACCTGTTCATCTTTATAAACTGGTAGATATATACAGTAAATGCTGACACGCTGAACATGAAATTGGTATATACCTTTTTTTTTTTTTTAAATAGGCTATTGAAAGGTCTTGAGAAACGGCTGAGATGTGACTTTTCACTTTCGTTACAGTGTATGCCTTTTAAAAGATAAGACAGAAATCCCTCAAACCAGAAAAATGATTTCTGCCCTGTATGTGAAGAGAAAGTTACAGCAGCCGACAGATTCTGTTCTAGAAAGAGTCACGACCCCCGACATTCACAGTGTGGATACAATGATCAAAGGTGCGTCTAATGAATAAATGGCAGAAAATGTGAATGCAAATTGTACAAATATGAAGCAAAATTGCATTTAAATCTGTTTTAATGTAATTGTATTAGGTTGCAAATCAAGCAGATTATGCGTGATTCCCTTGCGCTGCTTTGTTCTGCCTATAAGAGTCCTGTTTAATATGCTATTTCTTTTCTCTGGAGAGCAATGAGGTGTGAGGTCTCAAAATTCAGGAAATATATTGACACTATGCCAGAGAGATGTGCAGCTGTAATTGCTGCAAAAGGTGGACATACCAAATATTAAAGTTAAAAGTGGATAAAAACAGTACGACTCACGTCATCTGCTATTTGTTGTGCTCAGAGCAACTATCTGCATGTTTCACGAACATTATGAAATGAAATCGTGTTTTGGAGGCAAAAAACGGTCAATATTTTTAGATCTGTCAGGTGTTCTAACAATTTTGGCCACCACTGTACATTCTTCCGGTTTTAGTTTCATTGCATTTATGAGTTGCAAATCAACTTTTCTCATGTGTAAAACCTGATGCCACAATGCAAATTCTGTGAGTTTGCCAAGACATTGCTATGAGTCTGCAAAAGTGTTTTGACTGGTAATTCACACAAAAATTACAATTTGCTGAAAATTTACTCACCCTCAGCCCATCGAAAATGCAGATGAGTTTGTTAAAGAACAGATTTGGATAAATTTAGCTTAACATCATTTGTTTACCAATGGATCCTCAGCAGTGAAGGGGTGCCGTCAGAATGAGCTGATAAAAACATCTGATAAAAACATCACAATATTCCACAAGTTATGTAAATAAACCACAAGCGGTGTGTTTGTAATAAATCCATCAAGTCGTTTTTTTAACTTCAAACCATTGCTTCTGGTTAAAAGTCCTCTATTCATAATATTGATTTCTGCAGTGAAAAATCATCTGAATCAGGAGAGAAATATGCACTGATCAAGCACCGTTTAGAGTCTAAAACTGTTGTAAACAAATATGTTGGTGGATTTTGATGTGAGAGAACAACAGGGGATGGTTGTTCTTATGTTGTTCGGCAGAGCAAGTACCGAGACTTGCTACTGCCAATACATCCACAACATGCTGCTGTAAGCATGTAAGAAATACTGCTGCTGCACATATAACACATATGAATAACCCCCATATAGCGTACATGAATCACCCCGTAGCAGATCTATACAGGTGGAGCTGGGGAAGGTGGAGGGTTTCTGAAGTGCGCTGCAATACTGCTACAGCAAACAAAAGCCAGGTATTTGAATATTGAGCAGTAAGCTCATTGGCCACCGATACAGGAGAGAACCAATCAGCTGCCATGTGACAATGATGTCGACCAGGACAGATTAAGCTAGACCTATCGGACTGCGACATCTAGAGTTTCATGCCAGAACTCTGTATTTGTTATTCACTGAAAATTTTGCTCCACATCCCAGGTCACCATTCACTTTGATTGGATGAAAAAAGCAGTTTGGATCTCAGAAGAAACAATGTCCTAAATGTGGGTTTGGATCGACGTGAATTCTCATTTTTGGGTGAACTATTCATTTAAATGAATCAGAGTCTGAATAAAGACACTGCAGAGATGAGAACAAGGGGGGTAGAGAGACAGATGGAGAACGAGAGTGAGAAAGAAAAAGAAATCAAGATGACGAGAGGTGCCATTTCTAAATTATACAGCACGCTCTTGTGACGGCTGGAATCCCCCGTAGTCCTTGTGTGGCACCTCCGCTGGACCCTGAAGGAGCCCATGCTGTGTCTCAACAAGCTACCAGCATCTTAAAAGCCTCTCTAAACCCGCCTTTAAAAAAAGCAATCCAGCCTGATCACACTTTCAACAGTGCAACCGGCGGTTAGCGCTGTCTGAACACTATCACAGCGGGGAATCCACGTTTGTGAAAATTCAGGCACACCAGGGCAGCCGCACTAACGCTACTCAAAGCAAATACAGAGTCAATGGAGGAAAGAAAGGTCGGATGTGAGGGTACCGTGGATTTGGTGAAGAGATTCAATGACAACAAATTGCATTATGTGTTATTACTTCAAAAAAACAAAATTGCACAATTTGAACAGATGGATAAAAGGCTGTAAACAAACACTCAAATATAAGTTCACTTAAATAAAGCACAACAATGCTTGTGTACAGTTGTATGCGTGATATAATTCACCTGCTAAAGAACATGCCAGAACAGTTGTCCTTTATTTTCTCTCAATCATTACTATAACATTTATGCAACGTACTACCAGATTCAAAAAAACTTTGCTGCCCTCTGTTGGCCAACACAGGCATTTCTGAGTTTCACACTTTTTGTCTTTCAGAAATATTACAGAATCCAAAATCCAAAAAAAAAAATCCACTTTTAATAGAAAATGTAAGACCAAATGTTAATAAATTAAAATAATAACTGTAAAAGTGCACATCATAATATATATATATACATATATATATATATGTGTGTGTGTGTTTGCATCATCGCATCATCTATGCACAAATGGGTCAGATGATTTTGGAACTGACTAATGTATGAAAATGTATATTATCTACCAATGCCAGTAATTTCAAAATGGCCAAATATGGGTTGTTTATTAATCTGTCTCATAAGTATCAATTAAATCATTAATCATTTGCAACATTAAATTTGTTAAACATTAACTTCCATGCATGCAGAAAGTTGTGCATATGCATCTGATATGATAATGCTCTGGGTGATGCACTTTACAGATCTATGGATCAATTAAAGACAAAATGATTAGCACAAAAGTTATATTATTTACCAATGCCAGTCATTTCAAAATGGCCAAATATGGGTTGTTTATTAATCTGGCTCATAAGTATCAATTAAATCATTAATTATATCCAAAGCTAAATTTGTTAAACATTAACTTCCATGCATGCAGAAAGCTGTTTATATGCATCTGATATGATAATGCTCTGGGTGTCACACTTTATAGATTTATGGATTAATTAAGGACAAAATGATTAGCACAAAAGTCCATAAAGCAGGATGTTCCGGTCCTTTAATGATCAGTTATCAAGCTCTAACTTTATCACACACTGGTGAGATTTGAACATCTGCAGAAACACTCCTTCAATCAAATCTTTTTCGGGTAAGAGCAGGAACAATCAGCGCCAGCTGTGGAGGTAGAAGACAAACACTGCAGGAGGATCTAGTTGATCATTTAAAGTGTGACGTTACCTAACACTGTTATCAAACTGTGCTGTGTTTCAGAGCGTGATACAATGCTGCCCTCCAGTGGTGGAAACACACACAACGAACAAGCTCTGAGGTATCAAACTGCATGTATAAATAAACACAGCCCTGAAGCTCATTGCAACGAAAACATCTGGAGAAAAGCCTCATTTAGTTAAAAGCTTTTAATTAAATAAATTTATGAATTACTGATTAATTTAAGTCTCACTTAATTATGTCAATTAATTAGTTACTCAATCTTATTTTCTTATTCCAAGCATATAACCTACTGCCTAAATTCAGATGAAATGCAACATTCATGTTACAATTACTAATACATTTAAAACCTTGAGCCTCATGGGGTGACATACGATTCAATTAGTAAAACATTTCTGTGGAATTTACACATCTTTTTCACATAAAGTTATGTTTTTATTCAGTACAGATTCATTAAACTGATCAAAAGTGACAGTAAAGACATTAAAAAAAATTTTTTTAAATATGCTGCACAGCTATGAAAATTAAGCTTTGCCATCACAGGAACAAAATTAATTTTAAAATATATGAAAACTAAAAAACGGTTATTTTTAGTAGTAATAATATTTCACAATATTATTGTTTTTACTGTATTTTTAATCAAATAAATGCATATTAACAAATTATCATTAATATTGATTTTAACTGATCATGGCTCATTCAATCATAACTAGAGTTGGAACTTTCTGTACAACTTATAATACTGTAAAAAAGCAGGATTTTGTTTGATATTTTGAAATTAAAAAGTTTAACGTACTATGCAGACAAACTCAAACGCACAAAGCTCCCTCACCATTGCACAATCTGTGATTAATAAACTAAAATACAAAATAAAGCCTTCACACACAGTACTATATTACTAAATGCATCATATTAAACTAAATAAAATGCATTATATGACAGAGAGTAACATAAAGGTCTCTTTCCATCCCAATCCACAATAATGAAATTTAACGTTGTGTTGCCCTCTACTGGACGATCTCTGATAGAGCTTTTCTTTCACGCCAGAACATAACCATGTGACCAAAATATATGGATACCTCAAATTAACTATTCCAGTCATTTTAGTAAAAACAAATCTAAATGCTACACCATATAATGATATTTTAAAGAATTCTATGTTTTGGTTATTTGCTGTACTTTTTGCCATAAAGTGTAGACATTCAGACAGACAGATACATACAGTAGACAGATAAACAGATAGACAGACAGGCAGACAGCATTTGTCTTATTAGATAGACAGACAGACAAATGGACAGCATTTGTCTTATATTGTTACTGTCAGTAATTCAGGGCTGTAAGATGGCTTATAGAACAGTTAGATCATATTTTTAGCTGCATCCTGTGAACTCACCTGATTTGTGGGCTGATCGTAGACATGTGAGCGAGGCATTGAGCCGAGCACATTCTTCTTCACTCGCTCCAAACTTCTGCAGCGCCTCACACACCTGCTCATCCGACATCTCCAACAGAGTCTCCAGAGTCAGCTCACCTGGAGAGATCTCCTACAATAAAGAGTCAAGTCTGAGAGATGTGCAAGCTGACCTAGACTGAAAAAACATTTGAGAAATCACTTGGATGTCATTCACCTGCCCCAAGAGATTTTAGAGCCAAGTGGATTTTGAATACAACTTCCAAAAAAGTATTTTTAAAATAATACACTACTGTTCAATAGTTCACGTCAGTAATTTTTTTTTTTTTAAGAAAGTAATACTTTTATTCAGCAAGAATGCATTAAAATTATCAAAAGTGACAGTTAAGACATAATGTGAAAAAAGATTTATATTTCAACTTTCAACTTTTTATTATTCATCACAACTGTTGTCAACATTTATAAGAGTAAATGTTTCCGAAGGATCATGTGACACTGAGGACTGAAGTAATGGCTGCTACATTTTAAAATATATTAAGCTAAAAACGTAATATTAAAAAAAAAAAAAATTTACTTAATGGTTTTTTTATTGTAATAATATTTCACAATATTACTGTTTATTTTATTATTTTATAATAAATTTTATTTTATTTATTAATGTTTTGGTCACATATGCATCATTTTTTTCACATACTTGTTTCTCAAAACACATATATAAGTTGGGATCAAAATGACAAGTAATTACCATAGTTGCCGTTTTATTTGTTATTATGGGAAATTCTGAGTGAAATTGTACAAAAAAAAAAATATTTGCATTAATGGAAAGAAAAAAATGCTCAAGTTAAAAATGACCAATAAATTATTCATTTAAAAAATATATGATGTTAAACAAAATTATCTTTTGATTCAAGTAAAACATAAAACAGTACTATTTTTATATAGTGTAAGTATGACTTGATCTGAACAAAGAAATCACTTGAAATAGTTCCTCTTTTTAAATAAATTTAATTAATTGACAGGATTTATAAAACTAATATATATAATATAGGAAAATGTTAATTTAAAACTTGAAACAGACTGATGACAAAAGACATGAGACTTAACCTGGACTCACAAATATGTCAGCAACACATACAATTACTAATGCTGTTATCCACAATAAATTACAATAAACATACAGTATAACAGGGACTTATTCGAGCAATAAACTTATTACAGCAAATGCTTTGCTCAATGGTGACAGATTCAAAACTACAATCTTCAATTACCATGCAAGATGCCAAACAATTAAATTAAAATTCAAAATGTAAGCACTCAGCTTCTTTAAAATATGTGTGATGTTATATATAACATCTATATAGCATATTTTTAATTCTAAAACATACAAGTTTAGTACAGTCCCTGTCCACTTTTTTCATCAGTCTTCGTTCAGGAAGTATTTTCCCATTCATTTTTCCAAAATGTCTTTATTTGAGAGCTCTTAACCATGAACTAAACCAGCAGGCTATGAGGTGAATCACAATATTACAAACTTTGATTTGTAACACAAAGTATTTGAAAATCAGGCAAAAAGGCAAAGGTACAAGACTCTGTACTTAACGGCTCTAATGAAGAAAAGAACTACAGTTCCATGAAGCACTGCAAATGACATAAATTAAATACAAAGGATAAATATAAAAATATTGGTTTAAAAATGATAATTGTATATAGAGAGACAAACGAGTTGAAATAATGTGGGCTGATGACTTCAGCAAAAGCATATAACATTGGTTAATTCCTCTATGGCCAAAATTAATAAGGTTTTTATTTCAGGAGCCCTGAGTGTTGTGCTCTATATAGCTGCAATTCCTTCTCCACATCAGCAGGGGGCTTCAGCACATTGGACAGCGCCAACACTTCAGCACCGAGGACAGCGACACAGGAGGAAAAACCTCAAAGCCTTCAGAGAATCTGCTGTTCTAGACCGTATGTTTACAACCTTTTATGCCATCAGACGGGAAATATTTCGAGATGCACTGCATGGGGAGGCTCAGAAGCAGCTACTTCCCACAAAACATCCTGATCCTACATTAGGATGCTCTCACTAGCCAACCGTCAACCAGTCACACATTTACATATAATTGCACATCTCTCCACACACGCACTTAAATCTGGATTTCACATCACTATGTTCCCTTTACTGTACAACTTTTAGATATTCATATATTGTATTTATTTTCTTTCTTCTGTTTTCTGCCTTTATTTTCTTTGCATAGACATAGCTTGTAAAACATTTCACTGCCATCCTATCTGAGCATGTATAGGACTATATTCTGAAACGTGTGTAATTTGTCAGCTTTCTTACTGTTCCTGTTTTCTGATCATTTCCTTTCACCAATTTCAGCTTGAAATCAAGCACTGACAATGAAACAATATGGCGTAATTAAATCAAAACTTAGTTTCATGTAGGGTTAGGGTTAGTAAAAATATTACAAATATAATATCTTAAATGGAGTTGTTTTTAGAAATAAAGCAGAGTAAAATTGTCAGTATTTAAGACAAGATTTAGTGACATTTTCTTATTTAATATTTTCACTCATAGTAACTCACTTTTCTTTTCTCTGCTAGACTGTTTTGATTTGATTTGCAAATATTGTTTATGTCAGAGATTATTGTTCTTACAGTATATAAAATTATCACTTTAAATCATACGTTACTGTGCACTTCCAAAAATGTTAGAGACCAACTGGCTTTATTTACTTGCCATATTTAGATGCATTTGGAACTTATTAATTTTGGACCTTGATAACAGATAATATAGAAATGAAAGTTGATGATTGACTGGATGAACCAAAAACTTTTATTGTCCAAAGACATGATCTGAGACCAGCGTTATTTTAGCATCACTGACGTACAATTATAATTTTTTTATATTTTACGTTTTTTTTATATTTTATTTCCGTTAATATTTATTTTTATTTCAAGTACTGTGTAGTATTAGATTTTGTTTTTATATGTTCTGTTTTCATTTTAATTTGACAGTTTTTGTGATTTGTTTTTTGGTTTTAGTTTTTAAGTTTTAGTTTTATTTTATTTATTTTAGTACTTTGATTATAAACAAAAATTAGAAATGTTGCCTAAGCAAACAGCTGAAAAAGTTTGACATTTTTAATATTTTATGCTTTTAATATTTTATTTTGGTTAATGTTTTTTTTTTTTTATGGTTTTAGTTTTAGTTTTAATTAACGATAACCCTGTTTGAGACCAAAATGAAATTCTACAGATTTCATTATTAATGTCAATCACAAGGCTAATTAAATAAAACAAATACTAACCCTAACCTACACCCTAACTTTAGTAGAGCATTGGTAGCACATCTTGATAGACAGCATTACTGTTTGTCACAATCAAATCCATACATGATATTTCTGAATCCATGAAGTCTGAACTTTTCTTGACAGGTGACTGTGTGATGGAGTTGGCCAATGAAATCTGTGGGGCGGGGTTTGTGTATGACTGGTTTAGGACACAACACACAGGACTGCACATACCTCAATAACCTCCTTCCTCATGTTAACAATGCGGAACCAGTGTCCCAGCTGCGGGAATCCATCCAACTCCACATTCTGCTCCTGTAAGGACACTTTATGCTTGTAAGAGAGCTGCCGACTAAAATACTTCACCAGTTTACCCTGACAAAAAAAGAAAGAAAGAACTTTATATAGCACTCATTCAACAATATGACATTTTAACATTTTTAATATGTAAATATAAGTTGAACAATTTTCATCATTCACATATGCAGATCTGTAAGCAAACTCTAAATGCAATGCTTGGCATTTTTATCTGTCCTTCATGTCGTTCAATATTTCATGATCTCTTTGAACTGTTTCTCAGCATGTTGGAAAAACATGAATATTCTAAACTGGACAAGTTTCCCAAGACAGTGATGTCACTGCAGCCTTTGTGCAGGGACATAAGGAGGAATATGAATGCAACATTTAAAGCTTCACCACATTTTAAAAACAATTACAGAAAAACGGCAAGTAACACAGTAAATTAAACATGAAATTTTAAAGTAGAAAAACTGAAACAGTATTTTTTTTACAGTGTATAGCATTTCCAAATCTTTGTCTCTCATGTACTCTATTTATGGTTTTAAAGACTTTAATATTTAACTATTCACACAACTTTTTGGGTGGAAAAAGCATAAATGCACTAAATAATTCTTACATCAACTAAATATTGCTAAAAAAAAATATTTTTTGGTGTTTTCTGTCATAATATACTACTTTTTTTTTAGATGAAGCAAAAAGCAGCAGGTGAGTTATATTAATGCATTTTTTGCTCAAATAAGTCTATACTGGAAAAAAGGTTTTGTGGTTCAGCTCCATTCCCAGCATGCATAAATAATTAATATAGTTGCATTGTTTGACCATATACCAGTTTTATTTACACAGTTGTTGGGGGTTTCGTTGTCACATTTAGAAATGTTACACATTTTAAGCTATTTCACGAGTAGTTATGTGATGAATATTCATGTACTGTAAATATGGAATATTCATTTCTTCAAGAAAAAATGAGATCAAGCATGTCATTTGCAAAAATCACATGCAATAAAAACTTGTTCTTAATTATTCTGCATTAACTTAAAACATTACATTTACTGACTGTGTAAATTGAGTAACTGAACTTAAAAAGCCATACAAATGGTTTCCCTGAGTTGTATGAACACTTTTTTAACAACAAAAGGCACAACATGGATTTGTTGCGTCCTTATGGATTGTCCACAAGTGAGCCTGCGTTATACAGTACATGAGGAATATCACACACTGGATGCCATCAAGATAAATGTTGACCTTTCAAGCTAACGAGTAAATAATAATCGGCTATTTGATCATTTCAGCCTTATCAGTTTATTGAATACTGTCCATCTACATCTGTAGTCTGTTCAGTTTCATTTGTGTTGAGTTGATCTCCCATGGCAACACTGTTTGCTGAATGTTACTGTATGAAAACAAAACACATTGTCTGTGGGTCCCAGCTGAAATAATCAAGGATTAAAGCCTAGAGATGTTTCTTCTAATGAACATTTTCACTCAAAGTTCTCAATTCACTTCTTGAACTAAATACAAGTCATACCAAATCCATGACACTCTCTCTTGTTATTTTAGAACGGCTGCATGTATATTTCGAACAGAACAGATTAATTCTTTAACCCAAGAAATCCCAAACTTTTTGTCAGCTGAACCCTTTTGGCCCTTAATATGAACAAGTAATTTCTTAAATATTGCAATAATTTAACAAAACATTTGGCATTTTAACAGTTAATTATCACATGACATGTAGGTAAACAAATAAAATAATTTATTTGCATTTTTATTTAATCAATCATTTTAATTTTACGTTTTTATGATTCAAAAAGACATTTTTTATGACTATTTATTTATTTATTTGAGACATCTGACCATTATGGAAGCCTTGAAATGAAAAAAATATAATTGCAGCATTTTATCTCATAGTTCAGATTTATTTTACACGCAAAAAAATAAAAAGAAAAAAGTCAGAATTGTGACATCGAAACATAGAACTGCGAGATATAAACTTCCTATTCTAAGGTGGGGAAAAAATCAGAATTACGAGATATAAACTCAGAATTCTGACTTTTATCTCACAATTCATGAGTGTACATCTTGCAATTCTATTTTTCTCTGAATTCTGAGTCTGCATCTTGCAACTCTGTGTTTTTTTCCACCACAGAATAAAATATTAAAAAGGTAACTGTGACTTTTATCTTACACTTGTGACTTTATTAGAACTGTGACATAAAAGTTGCAGCTTCCTTTGTTTTTTTATTCCGTGGCTGTTATGGGTCCACTATAGTAGATTCTATGTTGTTTCTAATGTCATTTAAGCCAATGGCAATTTGTAAGCAAAGGATATGCTTGTTATGAATATTATGAATTTACAAAACAACATAAATTGTAATCCTTGATTAGAAAATACTACATATTCTATCAGTACCTGATGTATTTGAAGTACACGGTTTGTCTAGACCACAGAAAATGCCCTGTTGCAATATACTTTAAACCTTGAATGAGTTTTTATTATTTTTGGTAAAAGCTCATATATTTAAAGAGGGATCCCTGTATTGCTGGTACCAAATGCCATTACGCTTTGAGCATCACTGCTGCCTGTAAATTGAGGATGGTAATGCACATCCATCACCAGATAAACAAGCAAGAACCCCCTGATAATAGCATTTCCAAATCTTTGTCTCTCATGTACTCTATTTATGGTTTTAAAGACTTTAATATTTAACTATTCACACAACTTTTTGGGTGGAAAAAGCATAAATGCACTAAATAATTCTTACATCAACTAAATATTGCTAAAAAAAAATATTTTTTGGTGTTTTCTGTCATAATATACTACTTTTTTTTTAGATGAAGCAAAAAGCAGCAGGTGAGTTATATTAATGCATTTTTTGCTCAAATAAGTCTATACTGGAAAAAAGGTTTTGTGGTTCAGCTCCATTCCCAGCATGCATAAATAATTAATATAGTTGCATTGTTTGACCATATACCAGTTTTATTTACACAGTTGTTGGGGGTTTCGTTGTCACATTTAGAAATGTTACACATTTTAAGCTATTTCACGAGTAGTTATGTGATGAATATTCATGTACTGTAAATATGGAATATTCATTTCTTCAAGAAAAAATGAGATCAAGCATGTCATTTGCAAAAATCACATGCAATAAAAACTTGTTCTTAATTATTCTGCATTAACTTAAAACATTACATTTACTGACTGTGTAAATTGAGTAACTGAACTTAAAAAGCCATACAAATGGTTTCCCTGAGTTGTATGAACACTTTTTTAACAACAAAAGGCACAACATGGATTTGTTGCGTCCTTATGGATTGTCCACAAGTGAGCCTGCGTTATACAGTACATGAGGAATATCACACACTGGATGCCATCAAGATAAATGTTGACCTTTCAAGCTAACGAGTAAATAATAATCGGCTATTTGATCATTTCAGCCTTATCAGTTTATTGAATACTGTCCATCTACATCTGTAGTCTGTTCAGTTTCATTTGTGTTGAGTTGATCTCCCATGGCAACACTGTTTGCTGAATGTTACTGTATGAAAACAAAACACATTGTCTGTGGGTCCCAGCTGAAATAATCAAGGATTAAAGCCTAGAGATGTTTCTTCTAATGAACATTTTCACTCAAAGTTCTCAATTCACTTCTTGAACTAAATACAAGTCATACCAAATCCATGACACTCTCTCTTGTTATTTTAGAACGGCTGCATGTATATTTCGAACAGAACAGATTAATTCTTTAACCCAAGAAATCCCAAACTTTTTGTCAGCTGAACCCTTTTGGCCCTTAATATGAACAAGTAATTTCTTAAATATTGCAATAATTTAACAAAACATTTGGCATTTTAACAGTTAATTATCACATGACATGTAGGTAAACAAATAAAATAATTTATTTGCATTTTTATTTAATCAATCATTTTAATTTTACGTATGTATGATTCAAAAAGACATTTTTTATGACTATTTATTTATTTATTTGAGACATCTGACCATTATGGAAGCCTTGAAATGAAAAAAATATAATTGCAGCATTTTATCTCATAGTTCAGATTTATTTTACACGCAAAAAAATAAAAATAAAAAAGTCAGAATTGTGACATCGAAACATAGAACTGCGAGATATAAACTTCCTATTCTAAGGGGGGGAAAAAATCAGAATTACGAGATATAAACTCAGAATTCTGACTTTTATCTCACAATTCATGAGTGTACATCTTGCAATTCTATTTTTCTCTGAATTCTGAGTCTGCATCTTGCAACTCTGTGTTTTTTTCCACCACAGAATAAAATATTAAAAAGGTAACTGTGACTTTTATCTTACACTTGTGACTTTATTAGAACTGTGACATAAAAGTTGCAGCTTCCTTTGTTTTTTTATTCCGTGGCTGTTATGGGTCCACTATAGTAGATTCTATGTTGTTTCTAATGTCATTTAAGCCAATGGCAATTTGTAAGCAAAGGATATGCTTGTTATGAATATTATGAATTTACAAAACAACATAAATTGTAATCCTTGATTAGAAAATACTACATATTCTATCAGTACCTGATGTATTTGAAGTACACGGTTTGTCTAGACCACAGAAAATGCCCTGTTGCAATATACTTTAAACCTTGAATGAGTTTTTATTATTTTTGGTAAAAGCTCATATATTTAAAGAGGGATCCCTGTATTGCTGGTACCAAATGCCATTACGCTTTGAGCATCACTGCTGCCTGTAAATTGAGGATGGTAATGCACATCCATCACCAGATAAACAAGCAAGAACCCCCTGATAATATCTAATGTTTGTAATTATTATTCCATCAACATGAACAAACAAAGTGCTTCATTGTGACATACTGACACTAGTGACGGCTGCAATCAACAGCCAGTGGAAAATGGGTTTCCCCACATGAAGAGAACAGAGTGCAAAAATACTAGAGAGCTTCTGAAAAGCAGTCAAAAAATGGGTAACACTATGCCAACATGCATGCAACAGCACATAATCAGGATCAAAAGTATCATCTTACACAAAAACACAGATATAATCACAAAATAAAGTAATACTATATCATAAAGACCCGAACATAAATAACTGACTAAGCTAAAATGTAAGATATTGACAAGATGGTGGGGTTAAGAAATAGGTGTCATACAGCCGACACATCAAGCCCATAAGCAGAAATACTTTTTTCTTGCATCTGCACAGACCCAGTCTAATGTAAAACAACATCTGAAGCCTAAACATGCTGCAAACACAGAGCAAAAGAAGTCAACCAACTGACTGCTGGGAGGAAATTTGTGCCAAATCAGGCAGGACTGCAGTTGGATCAGTCTACAAATCCCCACCCATTCAAACAGGTGAGACCAGATCTACATGGGATGTTTTCACAAGGGCTATATCTCAGTAAGGTTTGCAGTTACAAGTCCAATTGCACAAGTGTGTTTTGCAGCAAAAAGGTAGACTAACAGAAAAATTATCAGACTATTGTTTTGGCTTCTTTTGAGAGATAGGCCTACTGTAATTAACGAATTGTTCAAGATAACAACATTTAAAACACCAGTTCTGAACTAGGTGTTTAAAACCGACTAATTGTTTTACGGTGTACATTTTACTGAAAAGCCAATAAGATAGAGAGTAACCGGTAGTCAGATTCCTGAATGAATGACTCTTGTGAGTCGGTTCTTTTCAGTAAATCAAAAACATACAGCGCGAGTAAAAGTAATTTGATTCCTGAGCAAATTACTCATATGAATCGGTTCTTTTTAGTGATTTAAATAAACATAGTGGGATCAGCGTAGTCCATCAAACGAATGACTTTTATGAGACAATTATTTTTAGTAAAAGAAACACTTTTGATTAGCTAAACAGTTTCTGAATGAATCTGACTCACTTGAACAGCGAGTGAGTACTTTCGTTCCGTCCGGTTAGCCTATCTGTTTT
This sequence comes from Sinocyclocheilus rhinocerous, assembly GCF_001515625.1. NCBI lineage: Eukaryota > Metazoa > Chordata > Actinopteri > Cypriniformes > Cyprinidae > Sinocyclocheilus > Sinocyclocheilus rhinocerous. Next base: position 2,099 of record NW_015661880.1, on the reverse strand, counting down.
GTTGTAAGGCTCATGAGACATAAATCAGCTGCCTACTAACACATCATTCATGTCAATATAAATATTAAGAGTGTTATGTTTTATTTTTTATTTATTTAATTACTTTTTTCTTTTTTTTCAATCAGTTATTTTATTATTATTTTATTTCACTTATGCTTATGCACTTATGCACATAGAGTTTTTTATAGAATTTCGATGCTGAAATCTATTCTGTTTCAAGCTGAAATTATCTCATCGTTTGGCAACAAGCTGTTCAAGACAGAAAGCATCATGAGCTGCTAAATGAAAGAAAAGTAGCTCGAATCGAATCCCTAATGAAACCGGAATCGTTTAGAATAATCGGAAAAGGAATCGAATCCCATCCCCAAGTTTGAGACACATTAGCCTACATAAAGGGGAAAAAACAGTAAAAGACGTTAAAACAGAATGCGTTTCCCGTTCTCACACAAGTCTAATTTGTAAAAAGCATCACATCGGCCACCCTGATCTAGCTATAGGGTCTTTGAAAAATCCATATTTGGGCGACCACTACAGTAGGCTACTACAAAAACTGCCATCATATCGAAAGAAAATATCTGGGACAGTACCTCTGGTTACATAACACAATTTAAAACGATCTCATGTTTATATTGTACGAACGACCGTTTTAATGACGAGGATAATTAAAAAACGAGGATATAAATTAATGTCAACAATAGGCCCCTTTCGGTGTCCATGTTAGCAGCGCGAACGCACGAGCCACCTTCTTCACCACCTGCAGAATGCGCACTGCAGCGCCAGCTTCTTCATTTATTACGCCAATACAGTCAATCCCCGAGACGCAACTTTAACTGGAAACACATTCAAATATGCTAAATTGTTTAATGTGCATGCACGCGCCCACAAGCATCCACTCTCGTGACATTTGTAGAAATGCTGGGGTGCAACATTCACATTTGGGCTCAGGCAAATGGATGCTCGCTTACCTCCAGCGTTCGGATTTCTTTTTGTGTCAAGTCGTTGGATGTGGCACATTTGGTCCTCAGACCTTCCAAGCTGGATATACTAATGTCTATCATGTTTTGCACCAGTTCGCACTGCTGCAAGGCTTTTTGCAAACTCAGATGATGCTCGTCGCTTTTGGTCATATTCTCCTCGTCCATAATTTGCGAGCAGTGGTCCGTCTCTTAAGTGCAGGCTACTTTATTCGCTCAATCAGATTAGACAACACTTGGATAGTGCGTTCGTGAAAGCACTAATAATGGTGTGTGTGTGTGTGTGTGTGTGTGTGTGTGTGATCATGAAAAACTAGACTCTACGTGTAAGGCGATTCCATTGTTGATATCCTGATTTCCTGACGGTGTTGTCATCAGGGTTGCACAGTTTATGTTTGATGCTCCGGCTTGACTCTACCATAATACACAGATATTGAAGGAAGGAAGGAAAAAATACAAATCAGATCCTCGCTGCGGTGGCATCAGCTAGATCCATTGCGCGCGTGTGAAATGCAACACAAATTCAGACATCTTTGTTATAGATGATAAAGGAAAACGTTAGGTGTTATTTCTTAACGATAACGTCTGATTTGACTGCACGTATTCCCCTTCTGGACCATCATCAGCTGCATCCCGGCGCTCCCCCATCACACCGACATGTTCGCGTCAATCAAATTCACAGCAACAGCATCAGCATCGCATCGCTGACACAAGCAAGGGAGAGAGTTCTCGCGAGATAAGCATCAACGCAGTGAGCTCACTGTTTGAACTCAGAGAACCTTTTTAATCAAATTGTTGAACTGCCTGTCAAATGGAAGTTGCCCCACTGCATTTCCAAGTGCAGCCAATATTTAAAAATTGAAAATCAAAATTAAAATCAACTTCACCTATCAAATGTTAGAATTTACAGCAATATAAACTGCAGGTCAGGAGCATCCATTTAAAATGATAATAATAATAATAATAATAATAATAGCCTAATAATATGACTGAATCACCAAGATGGTCTAAGATGGTTTGCTGGTTTTATTTGGTTTGCACTGGTCTAACAGCCACAGACCAATCTAGTAGACCAGCCAAGACCAGCAAATCAGCTCAGGCTGGTTGAAGAAGGTTTTTTTTTAT
>NW_015661879.1:4874-6556 GCF_001515625.1 Sinocyclocheilus rhinocerous | reverse complement strand
AATTAGTAGAATTCATTAAGGGACCCACGGTCCAAACAGAGAAACTACAATAAAGCAAAATAATTCGTCTGATGGACGCCAGACCAAAACAAGAACCCAAGAACACACAATAAAGTATAAGGTAGCTTTATTGTACATCACCGAGGAAAACGCAACCACCAATTAATAGGATTAATTAAGGGACCCATGGTCCAAACAAAGAAACAACAATAAAGCAAAATAATTAGTCTAAGAGACGAATATAAAGAAATATAAAGAGATAAACATAATAAAGTGGTATTTTTCGTCAGAGAGACCCAAGGCCTAAAATAACAAACAAAACCAATCTAATAAAATAAAACAGCAATGTAGATAACCTGTTACTACAAAAAGAAAAATAAATACAATCAACCTAACCTAACTACTCTTAGCCAAAAAACATTGTAGAAATTAGATTTAAACAATTACATTACTACAATTCTTCTACATTACTACCACATTCCAAAGGAAACAAACGATAAAAAGAAACACTCAAAAAAACACTAACAATACATTTTGGTCTGGCGGCTAACAGGGAGTCTGGATCAGTGCGACCGGCCCGAAGTCGCACCGCTCACTTCTGAAGAACGGAAGAGGCGCTTTAAAAGGACTGCCCGCTGATCACCCAATTACCACTGATAGGCGGCAGCACTCATAGCAAATCAGCGGCGATCTGAAACTCAAAATGAAAACATCCAACAGAACACAAGTATTATGAAAACACAATGAAAAAAACATCATAACGTAATGGTTAAGTTACATCTTTCATGAATTAAAAGTTATAATTTTTGTTTTTGACATATACACATGCGTGTGTAATCAGTATTTTTATTGTATGTGTTGAAAAAAGAGTTTTCTACTTTTATTGTTTATTAAGATATGATGCTTATGGTTTACGGGTCTGTCAAATATATGGACCCCAAAAATGCAGAGACAGCCATAATGAACTTGGACAAAACTCATAATGGACAAAAAACATTTTGACAGGTAAGGTAAGACCTGTTTCTGCCTGCCTGTTTGTCTGTCGAAAAGACAGAAGGGACAAAGTCGGGACTATTGAAGTCCATGGATACCTCTCCTGTACAAAAAAAAAGTGTATTCTAGTGATTGACAGTACGATAGTGTAACAGCTCACTTTGGCGTGAGTTTGCTATAACGTATTAGCCAAGTACCAACATTACTAGCCAAGCTTACGAGACTAGCTAGCCGTCAGGCTAACTACTAGCCAGACAACGTAACAAAATTGAAGGTAGGTTAGCTATTAAGCTAGTTCGACTCAAACTTGTATCATCCCTGTTGAAAAAAACAGCATATGCTGGTTAGGTATGTTTTGACGCTGGGATGCTGGTTTAAGCTGGTCCCTTGCTGGTTTATGCTGGTCCTTTGCTGGTTTCAACTGGTTTAAGCTGGTCCTTTGCTGGTTTATGCTGGTCTTTTTGCTGGTTTATGCTGGTCATGTGCTGGCAAAGGAACAGCATAAACCAGCAAAGAACCAGCTTAAACCAGCCAAGGACCAGTTTAAACCAGCAAAGAACCAGCTTAAACCAGCAAAGGACCAGTTTAAACCAGCAAAGGACCAGCATAAACCAGCAAAGGACCAGCTTAAACCAGCATCCCAGCGTCAAAACATACCTAACCAGCATATGCTGGTTTTTTCAACAGGG
>NW_015661879.1:0-3171 GCF_001515625.1 Sinocyclocheilus rhinocerous | reverse complement strand
TATCCTGTGCCATGATATGTAACCACCGGCTCATTTGAAACAACGGAGTGTCTCATGGGAGTGTCTCACCTGCCAACTGTGTTTGATGAATTCTTGCTTTCTGTGGATGGTCAGTTTCACACACACCTTTTAAAAATGGCAGAGGAATGACAGAACGACTGCCTCTGGAGCATAAATCCATGCATAGATTCAGTGAGACAAGAAATTCAACAAACACAGACTGTTCTTCCTCCACTTTTTATGCTTTAGTCATTCTAGTGGGTGAGCAGACTTTCTCATGGGCAGACTAATAATTTTGAATAATAATATATTTTCTTATTTTTTAAATTGTATTCAATAATAATAGTATGAGTAAAGTGTGTCATGACAAACTTTGATGTTGGCTTGAAACAGCCGCTCCTGAAGATGAAAATGATTTTAAAATCTTGAAGTCGAAAGTTTTAGGTTATAGATACATTTGATACATTCTCATTATAAAAACTCTTAAAACTGCATTCTGTGTCATTACAACAGTAGTATTTTGAAAATTATAGTAGGTTTTTTCCATTCCCAAAACTTTTCTATTTTTTTTCCATTCCATTCCCATTTGCTGGGAGAATGCTCTCTGTCTAGAACACGCAGAGACATGCGGAGTGACTCGTTACAAATGGTGAACAGTCCCAGTTCTGTTGCTGGTGATATATCAGCACTCTTGTAAGGTTTCTTAGACAGTCAGATTTTTAAATTTTATCTTCTTAAATCTTTTATTATTATTATTATTATTATATTTTTGTTTTGGTTTATAATTATTTATTTATTTTTGTATATTTCTATAAGTAATTGTTGATGTTATTGTAAATGAATTTGCAGCATTTATTTATCTAAATATTAATAATAATTATTATTATTATTTACTTTTTGAATTTTTCATTAAATAGTGCTTTTCCATTAGGTTTAGAGTGTTTTCAGAGCTAAACTAAAAGGCTAGTTGTTAATGCAGTGATGTTGCTCTCTTTTGGACGCTGACAGCGTGCTTGAGATGTATCTCTCTTCTCCATGTACAGTGCCAGCAAATCACTGAAATGGAGGCATGTGTCTTGACTCATCACAAAATTTGACACCGGTCTGTCTCCCTTAACCGTCCTGTCCTTCAGTCTAGGACTAACTCGTAAATTATAGTCCAAAATAGAGTGTGTCGGGTTATGGCAGTTTACCAAAAATTGCATCTCTGGTCAGTAATACCATTTTTAAAATTTGTTAGCACTGTTTCTCATTTGTCATATTTCTCATTTCCTCTTTTGTGCTACTGTACCTTTAAGACTTATATGTAAACAATCTTTGTTATAACTGATTCAGCTCATTTGCTTACTTGTGGGTCGCTGTCTTGCTGTCGGGTTCAATATTGTTAACACTGCACTACCCTTCAATAAGCAAAGAATGCATTCATTTAAGGCATGTTCACAAAAGTATATGCTGATCTCATTGACGTGTGCTAATAAGGCTCGCATTAACTGTTTAATGTTGGATGACAAACGATAATGTCTAATATTAACACACATCTGTAATGCGGTAAGTATTTAATTAAGATTACATCAGTAAAGATAATTCATCCAAAGGCACTAATTAATAGGAACAATACATGCGAAACGGCCTGACATGTCATAATGCACACAGGCTGTTACACAGCAAAATCACTGGTGTAAAAAGAACACCCACAGTGTCAAATTTAACACCAGCAAAGTGTCTATATGTGTCCACACTATACAGTGTAAATGTTACACTTTTGATAGTGTTAACTTTTTGACACCCTTTGCGTGTAAATTCAGCACTCATTATTGTTAATTGTTAAACCTATTCAACACTATTCATTGTTGTTTCTGCACTACACCAGTGTTAGTATTCAATTACAGTGTTAATTTTTAACACTCTCCTTTTAAGATCAACACCAGTGTAATTTGAATATAACGATGAGTGTTCAAAATACTGATTTATAATAGCACTTTTGTAAATATTTGGTTGTTTCTACAAAATTAAATGGCAGGATATATTTGCAGAAAATATTGCAAAAATTTTATTGAGGTACACCAATCAACCTTAATTTCAGGATGTCTCCTGTCAAATGAAATGATAAGAATGCTTTAATAACAAAGGGTTTCAGCTTTGAAAATGTGGCTTCTCAAAAAAAGTGCTCTTGTGGCTCAACTTGCCCCAGCTGAGGGGTAAGTTGATCAGCGTGAATGGGTCAACTGAGCCATATGGGGGTAAACTGACCCACTGACTATTTTTTAGTTTAAACCTGAACATAGTTTAAAAATTCACACTTTTCTTAAATGTAATTTTAAACGTAACTTAGCACAACATAACTTTTAATGTAAGCAACATCAAAACAACCAAATCGGTTCTGCATTTCAACAACTATTCAACATTCCACCCATCAAGGTTGCAGGGAAATATGAAGTGTTGCTCCCTTCTTGCAGTTCCCCCAGCCTTTTGAGGTTGAGGTAGCTTCTTCAGCACATCACTTTGTGGGAAAAAAAGCCACATAATCTGTCACATGATTCTCACTGACAGTGCTCCCCCGGATTCTTCTGAGAAATCTTGCACTCACTTTGTCGTCCTCTAGTTTCTCAACCATGCCAATGTAATGATAGCTCCTGCGTTTGGTGTTGAACTTCACTATAATGAAGTCACCAACAAACAGATCTGAGATGTTGCTACTATCATCCTCAGAGCTCTCATACTCATTAAGTAATGTCATCAAGTGGGATGGGAACATCACTCTCATCCTTCTTGGTTTGTTTTTTCTTGAGCTTTCCTTTATCTTTTATGTTGCTTTGCTTTTTTCCCTGCTTTTTATTTTTTCTTTCTTCATGAGCCATTTCAATTGCTTGCTTTTCAGGTGTATCAGTTAGGATTCTTGACTTCACGCTTTCTCTTCGTTTGTGTCCTGGGCATACTTTTGGGTAGGGGTAGAATTTCTTCTGCAGAAACGTATGAAGTGTGGCTGGGATTCAAATCTGTTTCACTTGGTGAAGCACATCCATGTGTGAGGCATGGTGAAAGCAGCTCAGCAGTGATGCTGGTTGAAGCAATTGGTGGATCATCTGCAGCAGCAGACTGAAGCTCAGGGGCTGGCCTGTCTGTTAACATGGATGGCTCAAACTCCTGATCAGAGAAAATATCTCTGTTGTA
>NW_015661878.1:0-950 GCF_001515625.1 Sinocyclocheilus rhinocerous | reverse complement strand
TTAAAATATTTGTAAAACTCACTTGGTAAACCATCTCTTCCAGGAATCTTTCCATTATTCAATTGCATTATAGCAAACTCTATTTCTTCTTTTCCTATCTCCTCATCACTCAATTTTTTATCACCTAAATCCAATTTTTTCTTTATTTTTCCTATTAAAAATTCTTTCTGTCATTTCAATTTTTTCTTAAACAACTTTTCATCACTCATTTTTTTATCATCTAAATTCAATTTGTTCTTTATTTTTGCTATTAAAAATTCTTTTTCTGTCATTTCAATTTGTTCTTTACTAAACAACTTTTTGTAAAATTCTGTTATTTCTTTTAAAATATCTTCTGTTTCTTTTACTATCTCACCTTTTTCTCCTTTTATTTCTTTGATCATCCCTTCTCTCTGTCTACTTTTTTCTAGATTAAAGAAAAACTTTGTGCATTTTTCCCCTTCTACTACATATTTTGCCCTGCTTCTTAGCATCTCCCCTCTAAATTTCCTTTCTTCTATTCCTTTAAGTTTTTCTTCTAATATTACAATTTTTTGCACATTTTCTCCTCCCTCAATTAAAATATCTTTTAATTCTTTTCTTATTTCCTTCTCTTTAAAATTCCTTGCCCTCTTCACCATTTTGCTAAAATCCTTTGCATATTTCCTGATTTCATATTTAACATTATCCCACCATATTCTTTTATCTTCTTTGTACAATTGATTTTTCTGTTCTTCTTTTATTAATTTTTCTATTCCTTCTTTAAAACTAATTTCCTTTAAGAGCTCTGTATTTAAAATCCATAATCCTTGCCCTCTCTTCATTCCACTCAAATCAACCTGTGCCCATACAATTTTATGATCACTTAATGATGTTTCTTTGTAATAAATATTATGAACCACCTTCATAAAATCCCTTTGACATATTATAAAATCTATTCTACTTGCACACATAAAATTTTGAACTACTTG
>NW_015661877.1:147882-148940 GCF_001515625.1 Sinocyclocheilus rhinocerous | reverse complement strand
GCTTCAAAGTTATATGAAAATACAACTTCCAAGAGATCCCCAATTAGTTAAAAAAAATTTTTACCATCATAAACAAAGCATAAAGCATAAACTCACTCCACAAAAGTAAATTTGCATCTCAAGTAAATGTCTTTTGATGTAAAGACGTTTAGAAATTTGTGGTGGAAAACAAGACAGAAATCCTGAGGATTATTATATTTTTTTTTTTTTGCAGTGCATGCAACCTTGACTGAACCTTGAATGAATTTAAGACTTTCTTCTTCGATTTAAGACCCCGTTAAGGCTTTAATTTGTGGAAGGGTGAATTAAGACTATTTAAGAGCTTTTGAAGACCCACAGAAACCCTGCGAACACTCGTGAGGAGATTTATGTACAATAGATCTGCAGAACGGTTTAGCACAACCCTAAACCACTCAGACACACTAAAACAACTCCAAAGCATCAGCTGCCATCAGCAAAACCTGTGAAGATCTGGATCTCATCATGTCTGTGTATTGTACACAGACTCTACGCTGGTTCTGCTCTTTTGTAGCACAAAGCAGAAAGACTCCCGTTACGATATCAATCATTCAAAACAGAAACCAAGAGGGCTACTTTCGCCATTTTCAGCAGCTCATGCATTTCTGAGAGCCATCAGGGCTCCCGCAGCTCTCCCAAAGAGCAAACAGAGTCTGGAGAGAAGGAGTAACGGCATAAACAAACACACCACACCACACGAAAAGCGTTCGATAATCCAGTAAAACCTGATGGAGCGTAAAGCTGTTCAATAAACAAGTCTGAGGCCATTACATCGGTGCATCAAACGCGAGGTTAATGAATGGCTAGGGATGCAGTGGTTAACCGGTTTCACAATTAACCGCGCTTTAAAATGTCACGGTTAATTAATCGTAAAGGCTCCGCTACACCGAGTGTTTCTGTTGCACGCACGGAACTGTTGCAACTTGTGCAAAACGAAAACAAAGTTACACTAGCGGTGCACAACCTTAAAATGCTGTGCTTATCAGAGACACGGAGGCTACTACTACACACACTAGATGAACTATGACAGAGGAACCAAA
>NW_015661877.1:146710-147497 GCF_001515625.1 Sinocyclocheilus rhinocerous | reverse complement strand
ATTTTCATTAGTTATTTTCAAAAGGGAAATACTGACATGGATGTTTACAGAGCAGAGGTCACCTTTTTAATTCCAATTGGAGAGATAGACATTTGTTTGTGTTTATTATTATTATTATTTTGTGCTGTATTATTGGTTACTGTGTTATTTCTGTTTCTAAAGGCAGCAATAAATAACACTTTATTATCTAAAGAGTGTCCATGTGACTTTATACATTAATAATTTTGTGAAATTAATAAATGCATAATAATCATCATAATCGTGAAACCGTGATTATTCCTCAGACAATAACCGTACCAACAAAATCTATAATCGTTGCATCCCTATGAATGGCTAGGCCTGCAGGGAATTCTTCAAGGAAATGAAATTCCACAGATTTCAATTTATGATTTTTAAACTAATTTCAGCAGAATTTCAAACACTTGTTAAACATTAACATTAAGATAATTGTTTCATCATATTTGAAATCATTCCACAGAATTTCATTGATTTTCATTTTCAAATTCATTCTGAAGGATTCTGCAAATTTTCGCCTAATCAGAGCTTGTGTTGTGCCAATTTAATCATTCTTTTTCTCACAATATTACATTGACATCCTTGCATTGACTTTTTATAATTTATGTAATTGATGTTATACATAAATGTATATTTATACAAAAATGATATATTTTTATATAAAAATAATATATATATATATTTTAAATAAACATCACTGACCCTAAACTGCAACTTCCCATTTAACTTTCTAAAGTGTCAAATTAAGTGGAAAAGACAAGTCCAAAAATGC
>NW_015661877.1:138779-146081 GCF_001515625.1 Sinocyclocheilus rhinocerous | reverse complement strand
ACATATAACACTATAAGTGTATATAGTATATTTATTTAGTATATTATTTTAGATATTTTATTATATATATATATATATTTTTTTTTAGTAATTTATTATATTTTAGCAAATATTTAACTAAATTCTTTTTTATTTTAGTAATTTTAGTATTATACAATAAAAAGTGTATATATATCATTTTATTTTATTTTTTAAAGATTTTATCAAATATTTTTATTTTACATTTAAATATATACTGTATATAAACAAATTATGCCATGTTTATATTCATATATGTATATATATATATACATATATATATATATACACACATCTACAAAAAAAAAAAGTGTATTCATTTATTTTTATATATAAAACAGAGAAACTGAGAACTTTCAAGTGGTCTCTTTAATTTTTCCCCCCATAGCTGTATATATGTAGTTGTAAATATACATATATACAGCTCTCTCTCTCTCTATACACATATATATATAAACTGTGTATCATATCACAAGGAACTACTTAGAGATGATGGACCTTCCCTTAACTTATGACGCAAATACACACAATCGCACTCACACCCCAGATACAGGAGTGAGACTTACTGAGTTATACTTCTAGTGAAATCTAGTGATAATTCCGGCTAAACTTCACTCACCCAGAACACGCGCCACCAGGCAGAAAATGACGGTCGCGACCACGAAGGTCCAGTTCCATTGGTGTGGCCCGGCCACCGTCGACACTCCCAGGAAGATGAAGATGAGCGTGTCGCTCACGCTGCTCCACATCTTCAGGAAGTACTTGATGGTGGTGTGGGATTTATGGGAAATGTTGGCCTCCACGTAGGGACGCATGACGGCACCACATGCGATTAGCCTGGAGACAGAAGATTCACCTACATTACTGACCTGACAATCATTTCTCCATATCATCTGATATCAAGATTTATCACAATATTCATTTCATACCTTCAATGGGGAATGAAATGCATTGCACGTGTTTGTTAGACCTAGAGAATCAATGTAATCATAACTTTGTTTGAAAGTAAACTCCACGTTTAAATTTTTTTTTTTCACAAATTCTGTTTTCCATTTGATTTTTTGTAGATTATGTGTTTTTTGATTTACAACACATTTATCATCAAATATGAAATGACTTCATAAAACCTTTGTAATCACTCTTTTAAAATCCAATGAAAATATAACAAATTTACTAAACAAAACATGGCATTTTAAATATTTTTGTCAAATAAAAACATGGATGTAAAAATATTTTGATTGCATGCTATTCCCTAGAAAAATAACAACAACGACAATAAGTACTTTTTATAATAATAATAATAATAATAATAACAATAATAATAATAATAATAATACAATGGTTCCTAATAAAATTAATTCTTAAAACTAACAATTTAATAAATCTTGGAATTGCAAAAGAAAATATAACAATTAATTTACAGCTAAACATTGCATTTTTTTTGTCAAATAAGGTGCTACACAATTGAACGTGTATTCCATATAAATTAAAACATGGATAAAAAAATACTTTGGTTGTATGACATTTCTTTAAAAAGAATAATAATAATAATAATAATAATAATAATAATAATAATTACTTCTCGAAGTAATAATAATAATAATAATAATAATAACACAATGGTGTCTAATTAAATGAATTCATAACATTTTAAAAATTTAACTAATCTTTTAAAAAGTAATCAAATAAAAATATAACAATTTAACAATACAATATAACATTGCATATTTATTTATTATTATTGTCAAATAAGGTGCTGCACAACTTGTATTAAAATATAGATGAAAAAATATTTGGTTTTTATGATATTCCTTCAAATAATAATAAAATAACAGTAATACAATATCATGTTTCAATAAATGGTATTATTCTTCTTATTATTATTATTAACTACTTTGACAAGTACATTTTACTATACATTAGTAATATATTTCTGTCATAATTCGCTCTACAGTCAGTTGGGTCCAAGGGCTGAATTTCGACAAGCCCTTGCATATCGCACCACGCCGACAATTTGCATTACTTTCAATAAATCATCAAAAAATATTAGCATACGCCCTTGAAAGTGAACATTTCGATCAGCCTCATTTAGCTCGACGTGTGAGGAACTAATTCCACCTACAGGGTCTTGACAAATTAGCTGAACTTGTGACTGGCTTCTGTCTGAAAGTGGAGGCAGTGCAGGATTATGGGAGTGTGATTCAACGGCTAACTGTCTCCTCCCGAGTAAACGTGTGACTCACTGTGACAGAAAGTGAAGAGAGGCGGGTCGTGTGAACCCAACTGAATCAGTTCCACCTTTGGGAACATTATCAGGGTTGATCATTTTAACTCCTGGGCTCCTCCTGTTCTCATTTGTTCCTCTTTTAAAAGGGCATCTGTGGCAACACTTCCTGTGACCGCAGTGAGCCGTGCCTTCAGGAGCAATGCTTTGCATAATAGGCTATTTCACAGCTCAAGAAAAAGAAATGTGCTGTTTTATAGAGCAATAAGCATTCGAGACTGTGATGTGTCCATGTACTGTTTTTTTTATTTTATAAAATGACAATGTTTTTCTGTTGTTGTTGGGTTTTTTTTTTAAATAAAAGGGTAAAAAACACTTTTTAGTCAAATAAAAGCAAATGCATGCACTAATAATAAAAAAAAAAGTATCTTCTGCTCACCAAAGGCTGCATTTATTTGATCAAAAATACACTCAAATCAGTAAAATTTTGAAATATTATTACAATTTAAAATAACTGTTTTCTATGTGAATATATGTTAAAATGTAATTTATTGCTGTGACGCAAAGCTGTATTTTCAGCATCATTACTCCATTCTTCAGTGTCACATGATCTTCAGAAATCATTCTAATATGCTGATTTGCTGCTCAAGAAACATTTCTGAAGTTGAAAACAATATTCATAATGTTTTATTTTATTTTTTCAAGTTCTGTGTTTTCCATTGCATTTTTTCTGGATTATTTGCTTTATGATTTACTACAAATTTATCATCAAATAAGGGTTTCTAATGAAAAATAAATAACTAAATAAAACTTTAACAATTTAATCAGTCTGGACAAAATCAACTGAAAATATTACAAATTTACAACAAAACATAGTTTTTTTGTCAGACAAGGTGCTGCACAACTTAAAAAATAAATACTACAATGGTTTCTAATTAAATGAATACATAAAACCTTATTTTTACCTTTTTTTTTTTTACAAATGAAAAATAACAATTACTTAATTTTTTTGTCAAATAAGGGGCTTTTAATTATTATCAGTGTTGAAAACAATTGTGCTGCTTCCTATTTTTGTGGAAACTGTGATACATTTTCTTTTTCAGGATTCTTTGATGAACAGAAAGTTCAAAAGAACAGCATTTATTTGAAACAGAAATCTTTTGTAACATTCACTTTTAATCAACTGAATGTGTCCTTACTGACTTTAATCTCTTTCTAAAAATTGTCAAATAAGGTGCTGCACAACTTGTATTAAAATATAGATGAAAAAATATTTGGTTTTTATGATATTCCTTCAAATAATAATAAAATAACAGTAATACAATATCATGTTTCAATAAATGGTATTATTCTTCTTATTATTATTATTAACTACTTTGACAAGTACATTTTACTATACATTAGTAATATATTTCTGTCATAATTCGCTCTACAGTCAGTTGGGTCCAAGGGCTGAATTTCGACAAGCCCTTGCATATCGCACCACGCCGACAATTTGCATTACTTTCAATAAATCATCAAAAAATATTAGCATACGCCCTTGAAAGTGAACATTTCGATCAGCCTCATTTAGCTCGACGTGTGAGGAACTAATTCCACCTACAGGGTCTTGACAAATTAGCTGAACTTGTGACTGGCTTCTGTCTGAAAGTGGAGGCAGTGCAGGATTATGGGAGTGTGATTCAACGGCTAACTGTCTCCTCCCGAGTAAACGTGTGACTCACTGTGACAGAAAGTGAAGAGAGGCGGGGCGTGTGAACCCAACTGAATCAGTTCCACCTTTGGGAACATTATCAGGGTTGATCATTTTAACTCCTGGGCTCCTCCTGTTCTCATTTGTTCCTCTTTTAAAAGGGCATCTGTGGCAACACTTCCTGTGACCGCAGTGAGCCGTGCCTTCAGGAGCAATGCTTTGCATAATAGGCTATTTCACAGCTCAAGAAAAAGAAATGTGCTGTTTTATAGAGCAATAAGCATTCGAGACTGTGATGTGTCCATGTACTGTTTTTTTTATTTTATAAAATGACAATGTTTTTCTGTTGTTGTTGGGTTTTTTTTTAAATAAAAGGGTAAAAAACACTTTTTAGTCAAATAAAAGCAAATGCATGCACTAATAATAAAAAAAAAAGTATCTTCTGCTCACCAAAGGCTGCATTTATTTGATCAAAAATACACTCAAATCAGTAAAATTGTGAAATATTATTACAATTTAAAATAACTGTTTTCTATGTGAATATATGTTAAAATGTAATTTATTGCTGTGACGCAAAGCTGTATTTTCAGCATCATTACTCCATTCTTCAGTGTCACATGATCTTCAGAAATCATTCTAATATGCTGATTTGCTGCTCAAGAAACATTTCTGAAGTTGAAAACAATATTCATAATGTTTTATTTTATTTTTTCAAGTTCTGTGTTTTCCATTGCATTTTTTCTGGATTATTTGCTTTATGATTTACTACAAATTTATCATCAAATAAGGGTTTCTAATGAAAAATAAATAACTAAATAAAACTTTAACAATTTAATCAGTCTGGACAAAATCAACTGAAAATATTACAAATTTACAACAAAACATAGTTTTTTTGTCAGACAAGGTGCTGCACAACTTAAAAAATAAATACTACAATGGTTTCTAATTAAATGAATACATAAAACCTTATTTTTACCTTTTTTTTTTTTACAAATGAAAAATAACAATTACTTAATTTTTTTGTCAAATAAGGGGCTTTTAATTATTATCAGTGTTGAAAACAATTGTGCTGCTTCCTATTTTTGTGGAAACTGTGATACATTTTCTTTTTCAGGATTCTTTGATGAACAGAAAGTTCAAAAGAACAGCATTTATTTGAAACAGAAATCTTTTGTAACATTCACTTTTAATCAACTGAATGTGTCCTTACTGACTTTAATCTCTTTCTAAAACAAACAAGCGAATCTTTGAACAATCGTACACCGCCCAGCCCTAGTCAAAACTGCCCAGTTGTAATCGATCGTTGTAATGGGTGGATCAGTTTGGCGGACCTTGAGACACATTGTGAATCACTGCTTCATCTCCAGGCCTGTCAGAGCTTCAGACTCTTTTTATCATCCACTCGAGCGTCACCAGATCATAACTGAGAGCCGTCTTCTGTACCGAAGTATTGACCGAGCTCTGGCAGCCTGTTACTCATGAGCAGCGACTCCAAGCGCCTTTAGACGATAGATCAAGTGTCGGCGACAAGCTGTTAAATCACTGGATGCTTTCAAATCTGAGAAAAAACAGCCCTGATCTGCTTCATCTGGCCCTGTTTATTGATTTTATCATTAAGTCAGAAACAGAAAAAGCTCTTGTGCAATTTTGGAGAGTCCTCAGCAAACATTTTCAAAATAAACAAAGCCCCATAAAATTACAACTTAATTTAATGTAAAAGAAATTCAACATCAATGCATGCTTCTGGTCTTTTTGTGAATGACTCACTGTTATTCCAAATAAAAAACGTTTCAACAAAATTTCACAGAATCCAGAAAAAATCTAATGGAAAACAGATTTTTGAATTTTTCTGAAGATATTAAAAAAATTCTAAAATCTTTTTTTCCATTTTCATTCTGTGTTTTGTTATTTAATACAAATTTATCATCAAAATTGTCTAATGAAATGAATTCATTAAACTTTAACAATTTAATCAATCTTTTAAAATGTAATAAATTTAAATATAATTAACTAATTAATTAATTTAGCATGTTGCATCTTTTTGTGCACAATTTATTGGTGAATGCTATTCCAAATAAAAATGTTTTAGTAAAATGTAATAACTCCCTTTAGCATACAGGGTTATTATAGTTAACTAAAACCATAAAACAAATCGTGTTCATTGAAATAAAATTTACTTTGACTGAAATAAAACAACAAAAAACTAAAATAACTTTTTAGTTTTAGTTTAAAATAAGCATTTTATTTCAACTAGTTGCCAAGGCAGCTTTTACCATTTTCATGTAGTTTACTTGACTAAAATAACTAAAACTAAAAGTGAAATAAACATTTATAAAAACTATATAGTCATATTTAAAAGAAAACTAATAAAAATAACAAAAATGACTAAATCTTGAACTCAAATTCAAATTAAACTAAAGCCATAAAAAACACTTCCATTACTTGAAATAAAATATTTTTAAATAAAATAAAATATCAAAACAAAACTTCAACTTTATTAATTTCAGCAACATTTTCTATTTTCATTAAGTTTACTTGATGCACTAAAACAACAAAAAATAAAATAAAAATGTACCTATATAAACATATAAAAAAAAAACTAATAAAAATGACAAAAAACTGCTAAAACTTCAACTCAAATGAAAATGAAACAAAATAATTTGCGTTACTTGAAATAAAACAAATCTTATCTGAAAAGTACTAAATGTACTAGATGTACTAAAATAACTAAAACTAAAAAAATGAAGACACTAAAAATTTTTTTTTAAATAAACATTTATTTATTTATTTATTTTCTTTTATTTTTAAAATCTAAAAATAAAAACTTATTCAAAATATTAACAAAAAACTGTAATAGTATCTCAATGATAGTAAAATGACACTGCAAGTAAATGAAGCGGTGACTTACGCCATGATGCCGGACAGATGAAACACCTCCGCCGACAGGTAAGCCATGTAGCTGTAGACGAAGACGAACAGAGGCTCGATGACGCGCGTGTGCGAGGTGAAGCGGGACGTGAAGGCCGCCAGGATGCCGTAGATGGCGCCCACCACGATACCGCCCAACGACACCACCAGAAAACACACGATACCCAGAAACACATCCGTCACAGTGATCGAGCCCACACTGCTGTACTCCTCAAAGAGATGATACAGCACCTACAGACAGAACACCAGGAAGTGTGCATCAGAAATGAACAGCATCCACAGCATTAGAGCCACAGGACACACACACACACACACATATATATATATATATACACACACAAATACATGAAAATATTATATTTATATGATTTAGATTATATAAATTAATTCATTATTTATTTATTTAGTTAGGCATGTAGCTAGTTGGTTAGTAAGTTAG
>NW_015661877.1:130149-136507 GCF_001515625.1 Sinocyclocheilus rhinocerous | reverse complement strand
CTGCGCCATGATGCCGGACAGATGAAACCCCTCCGCCGACAGGTAAGCCATGTAGCTGTAGACGAAGACGAACAGAGGCTCGATGACGCGCGTGTGCGAGGTGAAGCGGGACGTGAAGGCCGCCAGGATGCCGTAGATGGCGCCCACCACGATACCGCCCAACGACACCACCAGAAAACACACGATACCCAGAAACACATCCGTCACAGTGATCGAGCCCACACTGCTGTACTCCTCAAAGAGATGATACAGCACCTACAGCATCAGAAATGAACACAACCCACAGCATTAGAGCCACGGGCAGCTTAACAAAACATACAGTGCTACCACGGTATTAAAATGAACAGTTTTTCATTTAAAACTTTTAATTAACTATTTTAATTAATTAAAAAAATATTATTACTATTTTTAGTTAATATTAACATTTTTTTTTTAAATTTTGGAACATATATTTTTTATTTATTAATTATATATGTTATAATAATAAATATGTGTTATAATCAATTATAATAAATAATACACACACACACACACACACACATATATATATATATATACACACACAAATACATGAAAATATTATATTTATATGATTTAGATTATATAAATTAATTCATTATTTATTTATTTAGTTAGGCATGTAGCTAGTTGGTTAGTAAGTTAATTAGTTCAACACTTTAGCTATGACTGTATCACGAGGATTCTTGCGAATAGCTGTAAACATCCAGATTTAGTAATTGTTCTCTTATGCGGAGATACACGGCATTAGACTTTATGAAGTACAGTCATTCAATATTATCAGAGCCTTCTGTCCTTGTGCAAAAAACTCAATAAACAATCATTTACCGCTTCCCAGTGGAGACGTGCAAAGCGGGACCGCAAACACTCCTCAGATTAGCGGAGGAGGACTTCACCGAACACTTGATATCGTGTTTGACTTCTTTCATTGATCACCTCATCATCAGTGTGATTTGTTTCATTGACCACTCGAGACAGAAGCTCACTGAAAGAATGAGGTCAAGCAGTCGAGGAAAAACAGTTGAGGTAATGGAAACGAGACGCCTCTTCACAAGACTCAATCAGCTGATAAACTGAGCTGTGAGAGTGAACACGTGTGCGGTGAATTCTCCCAGGGACAGCAGGACTGGAACAATCCCATAGATTATACCGAGACCAGCGGCTGATCGATAGCAATCTACAGCTGATGCTGAGATCTAGAGGCACGGTGCTCAAGAAATGACATACTGCCAATAATAAATATAAAATAATAATTTAATTAATTAAAATAAGATTGCACATTAAATCTATCTATCTACGTAGATATACATACAGTCAAACCAAAAATTATTCAGACACCAGATATAATTTTATTTTATTTTTTTTTGTATATATGTATTTATTTTTTATCTTATATAAATGTGTGTATATGTATATATATACATATAATATCTTAAAAATAAATACATATATACAAAAATACACATAGACGGAGAGAAATGTATTTTGATATATATGCAGTTTGCAAATAAGCAATATATATAATTTATTCTAATTAATGTATTATTATTATTAAGGTTTTTAAATATACTTTTATATTGCAAGAATTTCACATTCAATCTTAAAATGAATGTGGAAACAACATAAAGACAGTATATTTTTAATATCTGTTTTTCCCCCTAATATTTAACCACTGACTACAGCCATTCAACATACTCACCACAGTGACGGCGTCATTAAGTAACGACTCTCCGAACACCAGGATGTGGAGCAGCTCGTTAATGTGGATCTCCTCAAACACAGCCAGAACAGCCACGGGGTCTACGGCTGAGATGATGGAGCCGAACAGCAGGCACGACAGGAGGTCCACGTATGCCAGCTTATGGCCCTCGAGCTGGCAAACCCCGTACAGCAGACCACCGACGAAGAAGGAATTCCAGAGCGTTCCCACCACTGCGAACATGAGAATAGTGCCCAGGTTCTCAGTGAATTGCCGTATGGGCATGAAGTAGCCGGCGTCGAGGATGATGGGAGGCAGCAGGTAGAAGAAGAAGATCTTGGACTCCAGCACCGGAGGGTCCTCGCCTACCAGCTTAATGAGACCGCCGACCAGCAGGCCCACCACGATCAGCAGACAGCTCTCCGGCACGATAGAGGACACGCGAGGGATCAGGTGGAACCCTACAAATAAAGAGGAGCATTGATGGATGAAGACAGGGCACTGCATTCATTGGAAATTAATAGAATTAGTAGGGATGCACGATATTATCGGAACTAGGGCTGCACGATTAATCGAATGCGATTGTCATGCGCATCTTGTCAGTAAAGCCGGTTCTGTAGTAGTAAAATAAAGGCTATGTCGATTAGAATTGCATTATTATATACTTTATTATAATAAAAATTATAATAAGACGAACTCAGATAAACCATATATTGTCATGGTCGTGTGTTTATTAGTCACGTTGAATTAATGAAAGCAGTTAAATCTTCTGTTTATTCAGCAACCGCTATAGGGATTTCCTGGGTTTCTTCTGCGAGGCGTATTTGGAGTTTCAGAGTGAGAGCGCCCTCTGGCCTTCAGATGGAGATTTACTGCTGATCACAGAACCGTGCTTCACTGAAAGATACTCATGACAATTGAAGCTTCTGCCAAATCGCGATTTATCGCCTTTGCGATTTAATTTCGATTAATCGTGCAGCCCTAATCGGAACGTTATCGAAATCGGCCGATAATGGCTTAAAATGCAAATATCTGCATCGGCCCGATATAAAAATTATGCCGATATCTCGTGCACTCACATGTGCACAGGGTGTGCTAGCAATAAGATCACGTCAGCAGTGTGCTCATTCTTGAAGCTAATTTTTTCCTGGATGATTTGATTCACTGTTTTGAGCATTTAATCTGAGAATGCGAGTACAGAATGACGCGTCCGGTGTGCGATAGAGTCAACAGTTACTAGCACGTGCAGCAGTAGCAGCAACAGCCTCCCCCGGGTCCTAATGCCCGTCCGGTAAGGCCTTTTATTTACTTAGGGGGCGCTGTTGACCTACTTCTAATAAAATGAAAGTAAAATACACAAATAACATTAAGATTGTGTTTCTGATTAAATAAAGCAGCAATTGATGTCATAAAATCACAAGTATGGTTTGATTTAAAGGTCAGAAGGTATAGCTTACATGAATAAAAATCACAAACAAGACACTATACAGATTTATTCATTAATGTGTAATGGGTTTTTTTTCAAACAGATTATGAAAACTTAAATACAAGGAGCTCTAAAAGATTTTCAGAACTCTTTTGCTTTAGACCATCTACAAAATCTAAATATTCAAATAAAATGTTAAGGATTGATTTATAGTTATTTTCAAAGCTTTCAGTGTACTCTCATTATAAAAGAACTTCACTGTTAATTTAATTCTCACAAAATAACTTTTTTGTTAAACTAAACAAAATGGAAAATAATTTGTTTATAATCTCTGTACAGGAGAGACTTTGTGTTGTTTCCAAACAAAAGGAAATATATCGGTATCGCCATCGGCTATCGGCCAAAATGAGTTGAAAAATATCGGCATATCGGATATTGGCAAAAATACAGTATCGTGCATCACTAGTAATTAGTGATGCTCTGAAATGATTTTTTTTTTTTACCAGAAACACCGAAGCCAAAATTTCCAAATTTTAACCAAAAGTTATATTTTAGCCAAAACTACAAAATTAAAGGGGAGGTCTAACGCTATTTCATGCATTCTGACTTATTTACACTGTTAAAGAATTGGATTCTCATGCTAAACATGGCCAAAGTGTCAAAAAACAAGTTGGATGTATGACAGAGTATTTCTGTGCCAAGGGTTCGAATAAATTTCAGAAAGTTTCACAGAGCTGGGTAGTAACTGATTACATGTAATCTGGATTACGTAATCTGATCAACTACTGATGAACACAATAATATTTATTTGAATTATCACTCAGTAGGTTATTTAACCATGTATTACTGTGTCTTTGGAAGGCTTTTTTTCTTTTCAAACACATTAAACTGCACAAATTCACGTTATTTCTTATTTACATGTAATGCAGGGATTCCCAAACTTTTTTTTCTCTTTCTCTTAATATATTTATTTGTGGAGTCCCCCCTGAGATTTTAAGAAAATACGTTAATAATTAAGTAACACATTTGCATGTTCGCGGTTCTCTGACGTTGGTTAATGGTCACATGATATGCAGGTAAACAAATTATTTAATTTTTTTTAGTAAGTGTTTTATTTTAATTGTTGTCATTTTAAAATGATATATTTTAATTTGACATTTTTATTATTTAATTATTAGCTTTTCATTAAAGTCATGAACTCCCATGAAACCTTGACGTAATGTAATGTTTAGTTCATTATGTTAATAACAAGAAATGTAATATATTTTCATTTTCTTAGCATTTTTATATCACAAATTAAGTAAAATTTAAGTCAATAAAGTTTTTGTTCCTGTTTTATGTCGATGTCAGCTTGCAGATGATCGTAAAAATATAATGAATATGTAATTTAGTGCATATATTTATCAAAATGCTCCACTCTAGACAAATTTGTCCATTAAATGGACAAAATGTAAAATTAAATAAATTTTTGCTGCCAGTGTATTACTAATAATATAATATAATATAATATAATATAATACAGTTGCTCCTAATATTTCTGCATGTTGATGTAGCAGACAAATATAACATAAATTATGAAATAATATAAAATAACATAATATAACAACACAGTTGATCCTGATTTTTCTGCATGTTAACGTAGCAAAATTAAATTAAATTAAATAAAATAAAAAATTAAATTAAATTAAATTAAATTAAATAAAATTAAATTAAATTAAATTAAATTAACTGGTGGAAGCAAAATACAAAAACTTTATGTTCACTAAATCTGATGATTAATGCAATTTTTAGTCTCATTTTGGGGTCTGGCTTCCATTCTCTGCAGATTAATTAATATTTGGATTAATATTTACATACATGAAAGGTGCCAAATTTGTCCTGTTTTAATTTATGACCATTTTCAACAGGTAATTTATGGCAATCACCAAATGAAATGCTCATGCGTGTAGAGTCGCAGCAGAAACGATGTGACAAACTCAGTGTGATCCTGCTGTTGCAGCTGCGCTGATGCTTTGCTGACGTGTGAGATGTGTGAACCTCAGAGTTGCAGAATGATGTCAAAAGTGTCAAATCTTCAAGACAGGGTCACAATCAATTGTGCGCAGTAGTGAAAAAACAACAACAACAACAAAAAAATCAGTCCTAATGCCAGTTAAACTGCTTACCTGAGAGCCGAAACCTTTAAACAAATGACTGTCTTCCATTCCATCATCTCCGGTTTGTCCTAAGCTTTTTAAGGCTATTATCACCAAGGCTTTTCCTAACTAAAGCGGTATGCTGCAGGTATTTAGAGCACGTTTGTTAGAGCTAAATATTTTCTTGTTAAAGGACACATGCACAATTTCTCGGAGAAACACACACAAAAGCTCCTGCACGCATCAGGCGACTATTGAATCAATCTGACCGGTCCATCGGCGGTCAAACATGTGACAAATAGGAAATCTGTAGTCTATATGGAACAGTGATTCATCTGAGGTTTATTTAATGACTGACGTCGTCTTCATTTCAACTGAAGTTAGTCATTACAGTTATCTACGTATCCACATAATCAGATCTGTGTGATACGACAACAGTCAGCAGACAACAGGACCTGGAGACGAGCTCAATTAAAGCCTCTGAAAGGCCCTAGCGGAGAGTAATGGATCGGTCTATAATGGATCCGGCCTTCCGTTTCTCCAGCTGAATCTAGAGGTCAACCTTCAGCTGGTTAACATTGTACAGTAGCTACAGCATTAATGGAGGAAATAAGCCTGTTTCTCCACTGACAACCACTCAAAAGCAGCCTAGTGTTTTCACTATTTATTATGCAATCAACATAACTGTTTTGTATTCATTTGTCTACATGCACATGCATCAGAAGGACATCATTTTGAAGTGTTTTTTCAGTGTGTTGTTAAAAGTAGAAACCTGTGTTTTGTTACATTCTGTATATTAACATTAAAAAAGAAAAGAAAAACATAAATAAATCATAAAATAAAATAGTAAATAAAATTAAATAAATAACTTGGCTTAGTTTTACTTGTTGATCGAAAAATATAATAAATAACTAAAATAAACAAATACTAAAAATAAATATATTTAATATAAAAATATTAAATATAAAAATAAAAGTTTTCTGCTTAGTTTCAATATAAAAAATTACAAAATAATATAATTACAATATTACAATATAATATATATAAACAAAATTACAATAAAATTACAATATACAATAT
>NW_015661877.1:125233-129814 GCF_001515625.1 Sinocyclocheilus rhinocerous | reverse complement strand
CAACCTCAGCTTAGTTTCAATTGGTTATAAAAAATATAATAACCAAAATAAACAAATAAATAAAAAATAAATAACTTTGCTTAGTTTCACAGCAAAATCTAAATAAAATAAAATAAAAATAAAGTTTAGTTTCCCTGGATCATCAAAAAAACTACATAAAATAAAATAAATAAAAAATAAAATAAAAAGCAACTTTACCTTAGTTTCACTTGTTTATCAAAAATAAAATATAATAAATAATAAATAACTAAAACTAAAATAATATTAAATAACTAAAATAAGCATAATAAATAAAAAATTATTTCTGCTTCGTTGCACTGCATTATCAAAATTACAATATAATAAATTAATTAATTCAGTTTAGTTTCAATGGATCATTAAAAAAAATTATAATAATAAAATAAAAACTAAGCACTTTATTTAAATTAATTGACTACATTATCAAAAAAATAGCCATTACCACTTGGCTATTTATTAATATACAAACAATTTTTAGTAGACTTTGAGGCACAAATATCTACAGTGTGATAAGATTAGAGTGATTTACTCACACCCTGATAAGACCGCGCACATACAGCACATCCCTAGAGCGCTATTATATAAAAATACACAAAAGAGCTGACAGCAACTGTGGGCAAAATAGCAGCATGAGAATCCCTCAGCTATAATGAGGTGATCTGACCTTGACGCTGGCCCCGTGCCCGTCATGGACCCCTCAAACGGCCAACAATGAGCACCCAGAAGAGGCTGTGAATTATTCAGAGCCCAGGGTGGCACGCATGGAGAGACGAGAAAACTGCGTGAAGCCCGATAGTGTGAACATGTTACCTGCGTTCAGTGTGTGTTCAACACACACCAATTAAATCCGCTCGTTAGCACATAACAAATATCAACATCTCACCGCTACAGAAATGAAGCCCTCATACCAGCTGTGATCTAAATAACTCATTGACTTCACATGTTCTCGCTTTTTCCACATCTTTGCTCCTTGAAGTGGCATGGGAAGAGAGTTAGCTGGAGAGACGAGGACAAAAAATAAAAAGAGGGATGAAAGGGCCCAGAATGTACCGAATGTATCTTTTTTCCCCAGCAGTCCACTTTTAATCAAGGTTTCTTGCACCAAAACAGCCATAATTTACCCTTACAACCTTGGAATTAATTAAAAGAATGTTCTGTAACTTTAAGACAGATGGAGTCTGCAAAATGTGACTATGTAGTGCATCAAAATCTTCTGCACACAAGATGATCCCTTTAAATAAAAAACATGTTTAAGCTCAGCGTAAACATTCTCTGATCCAGTGTCAGCTTAGTATTAATAGTTTTTAATATTTTGAATAAGATTTTATTTTTATATTTTCTGTTTTCACTTTAATTTTAGTTTGTTTTTTGTCATTTTTATTAGTTTTAGTTTTTTTGAAATGTTTATATAGTATTTATTCATTATTTATTTTAATTTTTTTTATTTTCTGCTTTCACCTTAATTTGAAAGTTTCTGTCGTTTTTATTGGTTTTATTTTATTTATTTATTTATTTATTTTTATTTATTCGTTTTAACAAACAAAAAGGAGAAAGGATGTCTGAAAGTGAGTTCCTTTGTTAACTAAAACCCGTGTTGACGAAAATACAAAAATACAAGTATAAAACAAACCTACAACTCAAAATAAACCGTGACTCTGATTTACGTGAAATCGAAGCTACAAGCATGTGGGAAATACGCTATACAAACAAAGTTGTACTCATGGAACTCTATCATTCGGCACAAAAATGTTTGTGCGTGTTTGACAGAAAGTGCTTTATAGAAGTCACTTTGGAATATAAGTTGCAGCATGTTTCAGATGATAAAAAACGTGACTTACATTCTGGAAAATATGGCATTTCTTATTGAACATTTTATTATTATAATGTAAATAAACATTTTTTTAAATAAAATCTAATAAATAACTAAAAAATTAAATAAAAAATAATTTCTGCTTGGTTTCACTGCATCATCGAAATTACAATATACTGTTATAAATAAATTAAATAAAATCTAATGCAATGAAATAAAATGCAATAAAATAAAATGCAATAAAACAAAAAATGGCTTAGTTTTAATTCAAAAATAAAATATAATAACTAAATTCTATTGAACCAAGAAGTTGTTTTTTTTGCATTTTTAATTCAATTATATGAAAAAAAATGGCCTTTTTCAAAAAACAAACAAACTAAAGAAACCCCCCCCATGGTTACAGTGATAGGATGGTCATAAATATTTTGTTAATTTTGCATCTGTCACATGGCAAACTATTGACTTTTATAACTATTATTAAGTCTCGAACCAGAAGGTGCAGTAGGGAATCAGGAGGTGAATTGATCATTTCTGTTTCTGCAATATAATGATTCACTGCTCACAGAAAGATTAGATATGAGTTCACAAAGTTTTACTGTTTCTGGATGCTCTCCGAGATTTAAATTAGTTTCTAAACCGGTTTTAATCTCAGTTCAAACTGGACTACAACCAGTTTGACATTCATTTTTGAACATGCTAATTTTTACATTTACACGTTTCAAGAAGAGAATCCAAAACAAACATCTAATGACAGTAAAGGAAGTGAAAATGTTAAAAATATACAAAAGAAAATGCATATGTAAGACATTATGATGCATTCGAGATCTCTTCAAGTTTGACTGTTTTAAATAATTTCTTATTTGCTTTTCCCTAAACGATCATTAACTTGTATTCAAAGTTGGCCCTGTCGTTACACAAGCAAACTTTGCATTTGTCATTTATGCAATGTTTCGCTCAAATGAATGAAAAGGCTATTAAAGAGGAGTTAATTTGCAGTAAAATTAAATGTTATTTATTTCTGGCTCGTTCGTCACATCAGAAATTAAAAAAGGTCAAGTAGAGCAGAGATCAAACTCATCAAAACTCGCTAAACCTGCGAGACCCGAAGCAAAGGACTGAGAAACGTGATCCAGCACAAAACAATACAGACCGACCCAGACTAAAGCAGCGTAAGTTCTGGTTCATACTGACAGCATGTTAAAATTACAACCCATTATACCTGTAAAACATACTGTAACTGAAACCCAATAAAACCACGTGTTGTGTCAGATCAGTTTTCACACCTGAAGTGTGTCAGATCTTTTTTTTACTCTGGTTTGAATAATTAATCTGGTTCAATGCCACATTCAAAAATATTAAAATAGCAGATATACATATTATTGTTAATGCTCTAAGTGGCAAGCCATTAACTTATATATATATATATAAAAAAGAGATGAAACGGTATGAACATTTCTTATCACGATTATAGTGACCAAAATTATCATGATTATCAGTATGGTATTGTTAAAATGTACTGGAAATGTTCAAAACGTACTGACACAAACTGTTTCACCTAGTGTTATATTTAAAATCAATAAACAGCAAATAAAATTACTTCTTGTTTGCATAAACACTAGAGCCCGACCGATATGGGTTTTTTTGGGGACCGATACCGATATTTGGGAGTAAAAAAGGCCGATATCGATATATCGGCCGATATTCTTTGTGTATATTATAGTACAGTACTATAATTTTTTGTTCATTGGCATCTTACTAGAGAAGTGTGAAGTGTGACATAATATACCTCTGTAAATAAATACAATATAAAAATCACGTCTCGCGCACTTTAATGCCCTTCGATTGTAACGTGTACATTCCCTTGGAACTGGAAACATGGCGGAATTTCATGTGAAGTCCACTTCGCAGGGCACTTGGTTATATGTTCTGTAAAAAAAATTTCATATCGGCGGCATATCGGTGGCATATTCGCCAATACCGATATATTGGCGACAGGCTCATATAGGCCGATAATATCGGCAAAACTATATATCAGTCGGGCTCTAATAAACACTAAAACAATAACATTACCAATGATGTCCAGATTTTAAATGACAACATGACTGACAACAGGGTTTCTAATAACATGTCCGAAATGTTCAAATAAAGCTTTGAAAAAGTTTCATAAAATGGTAAACTTAACATTTCAGCCTGAATTGTTTAAATGTGTAGAATCCACCTAAGCTTGTTTTTCATCAGTCGGTCAAAATTTACAGGACATGCAAATTCGGTCCGGTTTTTTTGGCCAGACAAAAACTGCACACAGGCTGAATGTAAATGTAACTCTCTGTAAATCCACTCTCTGACAGCAGGTGGCGCTCATGGAACAGCAGAATTAGAGCGGGTTTTTCTCCATGGACAATTGCAATTGTAATTAAGAACACTACTTTATTAGGTATTACATGAAGCGAAGGAGTAAAACAAAATGCCATCAAATCTTTTCTGAAGCACTAAAACCACCCAGCTTTTTCATTACTTTGTCAATTGAAAAGATTCTATCTACACAACCGTCCTCAGCCGACCTCACTGGTCCAGACAGAAAACCCTGGTTATTGCTGCTGGAGATTTGCACAGAATCCTCTCAAGGGCAAGGTGAAATCTGCAGACCGCTCTCGTTGCCAGGCATTGAGCTGCATTGAAACACACAGCTGTCCGTGGGGAGTGTGATAATGGGAGCAGTCTGGCAGAAGACGGGGGACAACTACCCTCCAGAG
>NW_015661877.1:112987-124597 GCF_001515625.1 Sinocyclocheilus rhinocerous | reverse complement strand
ATATGTTCTGTAAAAAAAATTTCATATCGGCGGCATATCGGTGGCATATTCGCCAATACCGATATATTGGCGACAGGCTCATATAGGCCGATAATATCGGCAAAACTATATATCAGTCGGGCTCTAATAAACACTAAAACAATAACATTACCAATGATGTCCAGATTTTAAATGACAACATGACTGACAACAGGGTTTCTAATAACATGTCCGACATGTTCAAATAAAGCTTTGAAAAAGTTTCATAAAATGGTAAACTTAACATTTCAGCCTGAATTGTTTAAATGTGTAGAATCCACCTAAGCTTGTTTTTCATCAGTCGGTCAAAATTTACAGGACATGCAAATTCGGTCCGGTTTTTTTGGCCAGACAAAAACTGCACACAGGCTGAATGTAAATGTAACTCTCTGTAAATCCACTCTCTGACAGCAGGTGGCGCTCATGGAACAGCAGAATTAGAGCGGGTTTTTCTCCATGGACAATTGCAATTGTAATTAAGAACACTACTTTATTAGGTATTACATGAAGCGAAGGAGTAAAACAAAATGCCATCAAATCTTTTCTGAAGCACTAAAACCACCCAGCTTTTTCATTACTTTGTCAATTGAAAAGATTCTATCTACACAACCGTCCTCAGCCGACCTCACTGGTCCAGACAGAAAACCCTGGTTATTGCTGCTGGAGATTTGCACAGAATCCTCTCAAGGGCAAGGTGAAATCTGCAGACCGCTCTCGTTGCCAGGCATTGAGCTGCATTGAAACACACAGCTGTCCGTGGGGAGTGTGATAATGGGAGCAGTCTGGCAGAAGACGGGGGACAACTACCCTCCAGAGAGCTACTGGGCATGTCAGATCTCTCTATCTGCAGCAGGACGCCTCAAGGCTGGGACGATATATAGTATACAATGGTAGAAAAGTGACATTTTGCTTTATCATTAACTTACACACGAGAGCTGCATGCATCTGCATTTAAAACATCAAAACACACTTTATCATTTGGAACCAAACAGGCCAATTTTTTTTTTTAATCGTGTTGAGTCTTAGATGTTGGATCAGTCAGTCAAATTTCTGGCTTGGCAGATGGAACAGGCTAAGCAAACATCTGGCATGTAAATCTGAGGGGTAAACGGGCAAGACATGCAAAAGAGAAGAAGCAGCAGCAGTAAACTCTCATTGGCGTGTTATATACGCTCCTCTGATCACAGGGTCACTAAAGGTGTTCGCTTTCCAAGATATCGGCATCGCCTGTCAAAAAACCCATATCGGTCGACCACTAGATAATACCATAGTATTTTGATTTATACCATGGAACTGAATGATTATGACATTCATCTACTATGGTATTTACAAGATTCTCTAAAAATACCATGGTTTTACATGGCATAAGTGAGCTGAGTGAAGGGCAAAGGTCAAATCTTGGGTGTCTGTCAACAAGGTTCAAATAATTGGTTTCCTTTAATGCTGATAAGATTAAACACCAAATGCTAATTAATGATTAATAAGTCCCGGCCATAGTCAACTGGTCCAAGGGAACATCCCATCAACAAATGGTTTAAAACTTTAACACCTTTAAAAACAGACAACATACTGTACATATGCATGAGCTACTAGTCCAACCGGCCAAACAGAAACTAAATCCTGATTGTAGAGGACTGAGATTTTAAGGATTCTTTAAGGATCAACAAAGCATTTAAAGACCAGAGAATTTGGATGTTTGCTTTGAAAGGGAAGCGGCTGTGCTGTAATCCCTCTGGCCAGGGCGGATCACTTTCCTGAACTGTGGGTGACGGTGGTCTGCTGAAAACACTGATTTACTACAGCCTAAAGCAGTTTCACTCTCTGAGGTCATGGGAGATCAATTTAGAGGTAGCATGTAACGAATCAATGAAACGAGAGAACAGAATGAACAATGACAGCTGAATTCTGCAGAAATCTGTGATGCTTTCTTTGGAAATCTGGGCCTGTTGACTTATTTCCTCATGTGACATTTACAGAACGTTAGTCAATATTGAAATACTTCAGATGCAACAGTGTTGTGTTAAACTAAGCCAGGGATTCCCATTTTTTTATATATTATTTATTAATTTAATTTAATGTAATGTAATTTTTTAATATTTTAATTTAACTTAATTTTATTCATTTTGATCATTTAATTTAAAATTTTAATTTAATTTAATTTAATTTAATTTATTAATATTTTATTTTTAGGATTTAATGAAATATTAGCTTTTCATCAACTCATAATCCCCTAAATTTCCCTCAAAAACCTGTTTGGAAAACCCTGGCTTAAATGAAAGAGGATATACTCATTTGAAGCTTTCAATAAACGTATTCATCAACCAGATGGCGTTTGGTCAACCAATGCATTTTGCGGTCAAATATTTCTGCGTAATATCTCTATACTGCATAACTGGCTGCTTAGTTATTATGGATGAAGAATTTCACATTGTCTCTTGAGGAGTGGCAACCTGAATTACTGCTCTGCCAGATGACGACACAAACAACACCAGAGCAATTAATGCAATCTGAACCCGCCTGACAGGAGTTCATTTAAACTGTTCTGATGCATTAATCTAAACCCCACGTCCCTCGGTTGGCATTCAATTTCCACCATGCCGATTAATGAGCCCTACTGTATGAACTACTTCTTGCCATCTTCAGGCTGTGAGACTTGGCACTCACTCTCCATGATGAGCACTTATTAATAATGAACAGACTCTGAAACATTAATGCTTAACCCTTGCAGAGGCGCCAATTCATTTGGACAGATGGATTGAGATGTAAACTGTAGATACTGTCGACAAGCAGAGGAGCCAGACTGAACACAGGCTGACTGTGAGACCCGACGTATGCAGAGGACAAAGCCTAACCAAAAAAGCAGCATTCAGTCACAGACTCTCAAGGGCCAAAGGGTTTAGGACAATTAAACCTGATACTTGGAAATCAAGTCAAATTTGCTCTAAAACAAGTGAAAACGTCAAAAGGACAAGTAAAAAACTTAACAGTGAATAATTACTTAAATTTCTCTTCCTCAAACAAACATGTGAATTTCGAAAAATTGACCCTTATGACTGGTTTTGAGGTCCATGGTCACATATATAGTATGACTTTAGAAGATTTATAATATAATATAATATATAACATTGCAGTGCATGGTCTTCTGGACTAATTTATGATTGACAGATGTGTTTTCTATGAACTGTTGTACAGAACAGATCTGCCTTTGTTTTTCAGATTTTCCTAAATAAATAAAGAAACCCCAGCATACAGCTTTGGGATGACACAAGGAGGAAAAAAATTACAGAATTTTTTTCATTTTGGAATGGAATGAGAACTGAGATGTCAAGGAAACGACACGCAGACGGCTTCAGACTCGTGCATCAGGAAGAAAGTAGCAGTCACGGCTAGTAAACTGAAACGGGAAGAAGCCTGCAACTCAGCATTTGCACATACCTGACCTCATCTTCCCTCTTCGCTAACATCCTCCTCTCCTCTTGCATCACACGCCTGCTGTATTTCCCCAAAACATCACAAGCACTGAAAACAATCGTCAGGTCATGCACTAACCGCCTCACCAACAACAACCCACTCAGGAAGTAAACATGATTTAATAAGCCATATTACACTAATCAAAACAACGCTAAGCATTTAATTGCACAGGCCCAGTGCAGTGTGGACTCTCAGGTCAGTATGTACTTTAATTAGCACTACGTCAGGCGTCTAACTGACACTGTCCACTGTAAGGTATCAGTCGATGGCAAGCATGTAAGAATCTCAGGTTACCACTGTCCTAGTCTCAGATGGCGCACAATGGCATGAAAACATGATGCACACGATGGCAAGAGCTGATTGGCTGATGCTGCACAGCTGCCAGGCGTTCCATTGGTCACTTCACATGTCAGTCTTCCTGCCTAAATGGACAGTTCTTGTCCGGATAAACTGCAGACTGGACCAGACTTCATGCTGACAGCAAGACCAAACACTGTTCTGATGTCTCTATCACAGTGTGAAAAGGAATATTTACTCTGGTAAATGAAGTAGCGTGAGAGCAGAGAAGAAAATGCCCCTGGGAAGAGTGTAATTGAGGGTCTCTCTGGGCCGATGAGCTCCAGGGCTCGCAAAATCACTATCCCGACGTCCCGGGGCTTTTGTGTTTTCCATTCGGGCTACCAAAATGTATCACCGCCCTGCCCGACGGGCTATCTTGAACAGTGATATAAAATTCCTTCCTTGATTTGCGTTGTTCACTAGCTTGTAGGGGTAAAACGGATCATAGATGAAAATTTGCACGTGTTTCTAAGTCTTGCCGATTTAAACATTCAAGCGTTTTAAACCATTCACGTGCATTCGGAGCTGCACACTCACTCAAAGCGTGCACAGAGAGCCGCGTTTCAGACAATGCGCGTACACAGAATTGATTCCTCTTTCGCATATCCTTGCATCTGAATGAACACATACACACAAAATTATCTCAAAATAACTCTCTCGGCAAGTATTCTTAAACACAGTCGGTTACGTCTTAAGTGAATGTAAACAGTGGTGAAAGAAATCTCAAGTGCATCATTATATTGGATTGCATTCGGTCTTAAAGGGGCAGCAGCCTATAAATACCTGCTGTTTCATAAGCGCCACCTGCTGTCAGAGAGTGACATTTGTGTCTCATTCACAAAGCTCAAATCAGACCATTCTGTTTTTGCTTCAAATTTTGAAATTATACATCTAACTGCAATCTAAATAACATGTATTTAGCATCTTTGTTTGGATCATGATTAAAATGCAGTGGTAGCCTCTGATTTTACATGAAAAAAGCACAGCCAAAGCCTTTTTTGAAGGCCAAAGCCAAAGTTTGTTTATATGAAGAGATTTATTTTATTTGTATTATTTAAATATTTGATTTGGAATTTGTTTAAAAATTTCAAGTTAGTTTTATTATTTGACTTATTCCAATTT
Source organism: Sinocyclocheilus rhinocerous (assembly GCF_001515625.1). NCBI lineage: Eukaryota > Metazoa > Chordata > Actinopteri > Cypriniformes > Cyprinidae > Sinocyclocheilus > Sinocyclocheilus rhinocerous. Next base: position 119,647 of record NW_015661877.1, on the reverse strand, counting down.
CACAAAAAAAATGTGAGGCATTTTGTTGGAGAAATAATAAAAGGACACCTTTTCATTTATAATTTGTCTTAAATCTCATTTTGTTAAAAATGCATCGTGAATTGTATCGCATCGCATCATGAGTTGAGTGAATCGTTACATCCCTATATGCTACTAGTTTTTGCTGTGGTATCAAAGACGTATTCTGTTATTTAAATAATAAAAGAACCATATATTTTTTTGCTCATCTGCAAAATGATCCGATCTGTTAATCAGAATCTGATATGATAATGCAATATGATCCGAGCCGTGGGTTTTGTGATCCGTTGCACCCCTACTCTCTTGACTTGTTATTTGAAGAAAAAAAGCAATCACTGACGTTTTTAATCATGCTGATTTGTCCACAGTGAAGTTCAGGCGATGTCTTTTTTATTCGGGCTACTTAAATTCATTTTGGGCTACCAAAATCTGAAGAATGCCTGCCCGAAGGGCTACCAGCGATTTTGAAATTTTGCGAGCCCTGAGCTCACCGCACACCGACAAGCTGTCAGCTTGAAGACTTCATCACATTAAACGTCTAATTCACATGTACACTAGATAGGAAAATATTAATGCGCATAAATTCTGCAGGAGATTTTCTCAGAACTAACTTCACATTTCTGAGCCATTTTTACAATAATATAAACACTTTTTTTTATGTGTTACTATGACATATGAGTACTCATATCAACACATAACATATGTACACATAACACACACACATATATATAATATATAGTTGATCACAAAAAAATAATGTTATGATATTATATATCTATATTTTTTTACATTATAATATTTGATATTATAAATTACGACACTGAATATAAAAATAAAAATGTTTTAATTATATAATGTATGTATTATATAAAATTTCATAATAAAAATATTTTATTGTTTTATATTAATATACATCATAGTTGATCACACAAAATATGAAAACGCCACTGAATATGGAAATATAACACTTTTATGTTATGTTATTATATTATTTTTGATATTATAATGTGTGTGTGTACAGACAGACAGACAGACAGACAGATAGATAGATAGATAGATAGATAGATAGATCCCTGTGTCTGAATATAATAATATAATCATACTCACCCAATTTCATCAGTGAAGCCAGCAGAACCCATAATGAAATCTCGAAGGGGAGCTGGACGTGTTCATAATCGAAAGACAGAACCGGGAAGGGCTTCTTGGAGTAAGTCGTTCCGTTCCCGTTCTTCGCGTCCCCGGGATCCTTGTTGCCGTGGGATCCGCCGTGACCGGTGCCCGTGTCTGGAGAGCTGGCGGCCCCTCCGAGGGGCATCAAACTGCCCACCAGGAGCCCCAAGACAAGGATGAACATCTTGAGCTCCATGTTTCAGAAGATCAGAGGACTCGAGCCTCTCCGGATACACGGGTAACACGGTATTATCTGAGCAGGGATGTTTCGTTTTAATCTACTAGTTAATTCCTGGATCATTTTCTGACTTCGGACTGACTTAAATCTAAAAGCATCTTGGGTTTCCTACTTCCTGGCTTGAGTGAAGCACTTAAACCGAGCAGCGCACCCTCTCCAGGTGAAGACAGCAAACCAGGAAATATAGACAGGCATGTGTGTGCGCGTGTGTGTGTGTATACCTGCATATAAAACAGGAAATATATGCAGGTATATAAGCTCAACTCAAATATTTGGTGTGAGAAGATTCCCTGAATGCATTACACTATAAGGTACAACTGATGTTCATTTTCTTCCTCCATCATCATCATCAAAGGACACTCAATGACAACTCCAAAACACTCCTCATCAAAACAGCCAGTCCTCCAATCACGTTTTCCGCATCTCGGTCGCTTGCTCTTCTGATAACACCCGAGCCTGCTGCGTCCTGTCCCGGTGCGCACGACGAGAAAAGTCGCTCGAACTACAGATGTCGGTGCTGTATTCGCGGCTCCTCGGCGCTCCACAAAGAACTTATTCGACGTCTTTTTACACATACACACCGACTCCTTTTTCCATGCCTGCAGTCAGTGCGTGATGCAGAGCAAATATACGTACCCCTCTAAGAACACACCCTTTGGGCAGGTTTTGAGCAGTCACTGGGAGGGGTCTCTTCCTTGGACTGCAGCGGCATCCAGTGGAGAGGAGGTAGGGTTGCCAGATCGCGTGTTTTTCCGCCGATTTGGGGATTCGTTAAAGAGGTAGTTCGTGTAAAATAAAATAAAGAAACGAAAGAACATTCTGTAAACATTTACTCACATTCATGTCGTTTCAGACACTTTACTCCTTTTTCTTTCTTCAATGGAGCACTAAAAATGGTCAGTCTCTTTCATACAATAAGCGAATGGGGACTGGTGCTGTCAAACTTGAGGGAAAACAAAGAACCATAGTAGTCAATATATTTCCTCCTATTACTCACACTCGTGTCGTTTCAGACCTGTATTACTTTCTTTCCTCGTTGAAATACAAAAATATTAGTCATTCTCTTCCTTATAATTTAAGTGAATGGGGACTGGCGTTGTCAAACATAAAAAAAAGCACTACAGTACTCAATATTTCATTCCTTTACTCACACTCATGTCATTTCAGGCCTGTATGGCCTTCTTTCTTCAATGGAGGACACACACACACACAAAAACAAACAAACAAAAACATAAACACACACACACACACGCACAAACATACAAACATACACACACACACACACACACACAAACAAACAAAAACATAAACACACACATGCACAAACACACACACACACACACACACACACAAACAAACACATAAACACACACACACACATGCACAAACACACACACACACACACACAAACAAAAGGTCACTCTCTTCCATATAATGAAAGTGAATGGGGATGGGTGCTGTCAAGTTTTACAATGACAAAAACACCACAGTAATCAATATATATCCTCCTTTTCCTCACACTCATGTCGTTTCATACCTGTAGGACTTTCTTTTTTACATTTAGCGCAAAAGTTCCTTATCACTCTTTTCTATATAATGAAAGTGAATGGAGACTGGTGCTGACAAGATTTAAAATGACCAAAAAAGCACCATATAGAGTGAACTGTAGTTCTTCTGAAGTCATATGAGAGCTTTCAATGATGAATAAACAGAAATCAAAGTCATTATTCACAGGAACCAATGCTTTGAAATGAAATATGGCAACGTTTAAACAGTTTAGACGTCATTGACAGTTGAATGGATTTTCAATAAATAACATTTGTTTTCAGTAAATAACAATTTTGCACATCACACAAAGCTTTAAATAGCATTCTATTTATTTTTAATAAATTTACACAATACTTATAACAAACAGAATTGCATAGTCTATGTTTAACGTCAGATAGAAGTTATCAAATATATAAAATACAGTGTTTTTCTTTTATATCACTCAAGAAACCCTTAAAGCATGTCCTGCTTCGGTTGAAATTTATAGAGTTTAAGTAGCACGCATGCAGGCTGCATCCGACAATAATGATCAAGTTCGATTTTATGTTAATACTTAATACTGATATGTTATATATAACATCTATAAATGCAAGAAAATCTAAATAGGCCTATGTATAATCTGAAGTCTCTGTTTTTGATTTCAAGGTGTGACGAGCGACGAGTTTCGTTATCGGTTTGTTATTGTCACGCAGATCTGGCAACCCTGCTTGCCATGACAGGATGATTCAGGCAATTCAACAAACTCATGTTTTACTGTTCACTCCTAATCCATTGTTAGTCATACAACACTAACTGTGTTGCTTTCCAAGAATCAGTGCGGTTCCCGCCCTCTATCCTGTTCGTCCATCACGTCTATATCGCAGTTTCACCGCACAGAGCCACTTGTCCTTCATTCTCAGCTGAAGGGGACTCAATAGATCCAAAAAACTGCAATGCAGCTCAGCACACAGTCTGGAATGTGCATTTTGCATCTAAATTACTGTTATTGGATCTAAGCCATATGACAAAGTGTTTTTAAATGAAACCAAGTGAACTAACATGCACCAAAATAGCCACGTGAGACCAACTAGTAGTTTCATAATCCTCTTGCTGACTTGTGACACGACTGTCTACAAGTGGAACCAAGTAAACAACTCAGATGACTATAATCCCGAGGAAGGAGAAGTTAAAACGTGTACAGAATTGGTGTACAGAAGATCTATTGTATCATGCATTTACCTGCATTGTTTTTATTGGGCATCATCAGACACACTAGCAATTAGTTTTGACCACCCACATGTATATTCACACAGATAGCATGTAAACGCTGTTATTCCTAAAGCAATAATGAGCATCTGATTGTAAATGATCTCTTACATATATCTTTGTCGTACTGTGCATCTAAACAGGACATCCTCCTTAGATGTTAATGAATAAACAATTAATACAGATGGGAACTGAAACCTGAAAGAAAAAGATGCAAAAGGCCACAAACATCTTCAAAAGGTCAGTGACTTCATTTGATCGTAATTCTTACTAAAACAAGTATGGCTTTCACACCAGAATTAATTAAGAAATTAAATATGTATTCATCTTTTGCTCAAAGAAGTTGTATTGTGTGTCCAGATGTTTTACATATGATCCTCAATATTTACATTTTTACTCTTTTGTGTTTTGGAATGAATGACCTTGTATATCATTCAGCGACAGCGCTTTATAATTTTAAAAACATTCATTTTGAATCAGTGTGTTTTAAATATCATACTTGCATGTTCTTTTTAATTTGATCTTGTGTATCATGCCAGGCAAAAATATAGCTGACCTCGTATTCAACCTACAACCAGTAGATCTCTGGACCTTGACTTGAACATTTAAGAGTTTTCTCTGCATCCTGCAATTGTCTGTTTTCTGTTGTGGCTGCTTGAGCTTTTCATCTGCTAAAATAGTTTCCCTGCGATTCCAAGCTGCATCAAATACAGGATATAAAGCTGCAAAGTGTTTTGATGACATCATGGACAATTATGACAAATGTTGCTTTAAACGAATGTCTCCAACAAACAACATGATTATATTCATGCTGTAATGTCTGAACAAACATCATAACAGCATTGATGCAATAGTTAATGACATTTAAATCATATACAACTACAAACTATTTCTCCTGCAGGGCTAATAAGGTTTTCACTTATATGCTTTGTTTTGTTTTAAGTATGCAGAAACAGTATGCAGCATGCAATGATAGCTGTTGAGCTGTTCATCACGCTGCGTGTTTATGCTGATTATCATCTAAACATGGTTATTTTGCACTTTAACCTTGCAAATATGTTAATGTTTGACTGTACGTTTTAGTTTTACTACGTTCGTTCATCACAATGGAAACAGAAGGTCACATTGAGTGCATTGCATTGTGGGAAACAGTAGCTATCTAAATGCAATGTGCATGCACTGTTAAATGCTTTACATTGTAACAGCATTGATGCAATAGTTAATGACATTTAAATCATATACAACTACAAACTATTTCTCCTGCAGGGCTAATAAGGTTTTCACTTATATGCTTTGTTTTGTTTTAAGTATGCAGAAACAGTATGCAGCATGCAATGATAGCTGTTGAGCTGTTCATCACGCTGCGTGTTTATGCTGATTATCTAAACATGGTTATTTTGCACTTTAACCTTGCAAATATGTTAATGTTTGACTGTATGTTTTAGTTTTACTACGTTCGTTCATCACAATGGAAACAGAAGGTCACATTGAGTGCATTGCATTGTGGGAAACAGTAGCTATCTAAATGCAATGTGCATGCACTGTTAAATGCTTTACATTCATATGCATACTGTGCACAGTGAATAGTAAATATAGCATGGTAGTGTGCTATTTCATAGCCAAGAGAAGCTCTGGAAATTATTACTTCACCTGCCCACAACAAAAACGAATTGTGCCAAACGTTTGAAAAAGTCTGTTAAAGAAAAATTACAAGAAGTACTGAAATGTAATTTACAGAACAACCCAATCATTGTAGGCTAATGAAAATGTGCTTGAATCGCATCCAGCAGTCAAAAACTGAAGAATAACTGCATAACACACACTGGTCCAGACATGCTTTGTGTGTGTGTGTGTGTGTGTGTGTGTGTGTGTGCGTTTTTGTGACAAATGAGGACATAAATTTGTATAATGACAAGGGTATGACATAGGTATTACAAGGAGAAGGTGACTTTTCAGGACATTACCCCATGTCCCCACTTTTCAAAACGCTTATAAATCACACAGAATGGAGTGTATTGAAAATCTGAAATAGCACAAAGTTTCCTGTGAGGGGTAGGTTTAGGGGTAGGGTTGGTGTAGGACAATAGAATATACGGTCTGTACAGTATAAAAACCATTACGCCTATGGGATGTCCCCACTTTTCACAAAAACAAACCTGTGTGTGTGTGTGTGTGTGTGATGTGTGTACAGGTTTATATATCCTGGTGGGGACTTAAACCTGAATACACACAGACTCATGGGGACTCGGTGGGGACCTAAATTGTGGTCTGAAGAATGAAGTTTTTTGAAAATCTAAAAATGCAGAAAGTTTACTGTGAGGGGTAGGTTTAGGGGTAGGGTTGGTAAAGGGCAATAGAATATACGGTCTGTACAGTAGAAAAACCATTACGCCTATGGAGAGTCCCCACAAGGATAGCTGACCAGACTGTGTGTGTGTGTG
>NW_015661877.1:109075-111776 GCF_001515625.1 Sinocyclocheilus rhinocerous | reverse complement strand
AAATAGCACAAAGTTTCCTGTGAGGGGTAGGTTTAGGGGTAGGGTTGGTGTAGGGCAATAGCACATAGAGTTTGTACAGTATAAAAACCATTACGCCTATGGTATGTCCCCACTCTTCACAAAAACAAACCTGTGTGTGTGTGTGTGTGTGTGTGTGTGCGTGTGTGTAATGTCATGTATTACCTTACACTCATCAACCGCAGGATTCATTGTACTCAGGATTTTTGTCCTCACTCAGAAAATACTGTTGACCACAAATCATTCCTTTTTAACAGAGACTGCGTGCACTGGCACATAAAAAGTACAGTGTGACTTTTTGTGTAATAGTGGAACATGTTCATAAATAATGTGATGAAATGCATCTGTGGCTCCTCTGCTAGAACGCCTGTGTGATTTTTAGAGATACGTCAACTTAACAAAAAAAATCACCAAAATAGCAGCTTATTCGAACACATTCAGCAAAAAAAAAAAAAGCTTTTTCAAGCATTTGTTACTCTATTTGGTGCAGAAATTTGCATACTCACACTTGATATTTTGTTATCCAGGCATTTTTAACGGCAGCTCTGTGTCCAATGGGACCACTGTAGATATACAATGAACAGCTAGCTTAATTATAATATTATATAGTCGTATTTATAATCTATAAAATAAATACTTAAAAGGAAATTGTTTATATATATATATATAAACATAGGTAGGTAGATGGATAGATGAGTATGTTTCTCCAGCAGATGGCGCTGTTGACCTTTGGCCGCTGGTTAAATGGTGGTAAACTGTAGTCAGATTAACCAAACAAAATCACTTGGCTTTCTCTGATCGCCCCGCAATCACATGTGCTCCAATTCACCTTATATTGTCCTCTTACTGACTACTTAAGGAGTTTTACTAAAATATACACTTCTGAATCAGCAATCACTTGCTCTGAGTAGCCAACAGTCACATGCCTCTGAATCAGTGGGAGTTTGAAGCTGAGGATCTGGTAGACTATAATGCTTCATTGTATTTTGCTGGGTAACAGTTAGCAGAAAGTGTTTGATTGTTCCAGGCAGTCGGGCCTCCAGGGTGACCCCTAATACTCACCTTATAAGGAAGAAAGATGCCTGAAACACATCTGGTTCTTCAGGAAAATCCTTTGAAGTCTGGAAAACATGCGGAAGGAGGGAGGAACCTGTACCTGCTCTGATCTACTGTGTGTCACTGCTGTTCAAAGATATTCAGTTTGATCTAAAAACATCAGTAAAGGTCTGCGGGGGCTGATTGCTTATATAAAAATATAATTAAATAATTATCAAAAATACAGTAAAAACAATGTGAAATATTAGTATAATTTAAAATACTTTACTGTCACTTTTGATCTATTGAATGCATCCTCGCTGAATAAAAACATTAATTTCTTAATATAATATATTAATATATAACATATAGTCAATCACAGGTGTGTGTTCATAAGCGTTTTACAATGGCTTCTGTTTTATAATGCTGAAAAACTAACTAATTACAAACATTTAGTTTAAAAACAGGAAAATAAATATTAATTTGCATTTGCATTTTTGAAGATGTCAGTGGACATCTTCAAAAATGCAAATGCAAATTAATATTTATTTTCCTGTTTTTAAACTAAATGTTTGTAATTAGTTAGTTAGAGGACCTTCCTGTGTCTGCAGATGATCTTTAAAATGATCTTTGGGTGAATTTTAAAGGAAAATTTCACCCTGAAATTAATATTCACTCTATTTACTTACCATAATGTCATTCCAAACCGGTATGCTATTATTATTTTTCTGCGGAACACAAAAAGAGAAATGTTTAAAAATCTCTGTAACACTTTACAATAAGGTTCATTAGTTAACTACTTTAGTTATAATGAACTAAGTAAGCATGAACAATATTTCTACAGAATTGATTAATCTTATGTTAATGTCAACATTTACTAATGCATTAGTAAAATCGAAAGCTGTGCTTGTTAACATTAGTTGTGAACTAACAATGAACGACTGCATTTTCATTAACTAACATTAACAAAGATTAATAAATTCTGTAATAAATGTATTGTTCATTGTTTGTTCATGCTAGTTAATACATTAACTAATGTAACCTTATTGTAAAGTGTTACCATAATCTTTTAAAAGAAAACTAGTCCATATGAGTCTATCATGCACTATAGTTTGTATTTATATCATGACATTTATCACAGAACTAATTAGCAGACACTAAAGTTCACAGGTTTTTTACATGTCTGAACCGCTGTACAACACGCATCGGCATCTCCACACGCTGGAGCTCTGAGTCACTGCTGAGATGCACATATATAATTCACACGGCCAAAAACGGCTCCTCCATATATTATTAAATGAAATAACCTCTCATTTAGAGCAGCAGCGAGGAAAGCGTGTAAAACAGAAGGTCCGCACTGTCAGGGATCTAAAAAAGAAAGTGCAAACGCAGCATGAGAACAACTTATATGGGAACCTATTGCTGCTCTTTCATTGTCTAGAAGAATGATAACAATTAACTTACCATCCGCTTATATGCTGGCAAGACATTTTACCACCACAAAATTGGATAAAATGAGGGGTAACTGCTATAGTGGTGTGCTGTGTTATTTTTAAAATGACTAAACTAGACACTGGGACTCTGTTCCAAAACCTAGTGTGCTGACTTCTTTGTGATATCCTAAAAAGGGAAAAAAAAAAAAAAAAAT
>NW_015661877.1:102191-107833 GCF_001515625.1 Sinocyclocheilus rhinocerous | reverse complement strand
ATTTAATTATTAAACAAAATACATATTCATTATATTATATTATTAATTATATTAAATATAGTAAATATAATTTATTTCGATTTTATATATATACACTGTAAAAATGAATAATATGCATATAAAATGAATGAATACTATTTTAAATAATACAAAATCTATTTAGTACATTTTACAAGAAAGAACAATTTCACGTCTTTTTCTTTTAAAATTTCATGTTTAATTCAATATATTACTTGTAATTTCTTTGTAATTACTTGTTAAATTCACTAGGAATTTCTGAGCGAAATTTGTTTCTAAGTAAAAATCCTACACCATTTTTTTCAGTGTTTATATTCTATTATATATTCTATTTTATAAAATGGTTGGGACAGAAATATGATTACATAATCACTTATATTATATTATATTATATTATATTATTTTTGTTAATAGATTTATTTAGCCTATATATTATTATATACATTATTTATATGTGTGTATAGTAGTAGATTTATTAGATAATTAGATTTATGTATTTTATTGATAGTATATTTATAATCTACATTTCATTGTTTTTTTTTGTTTTTTTTTTATTATGGGATTGACCTCTTTACGAAGGATACATGCAGCTGGCCTCAGAATTCGGTCACCAGAAAGGCAGCATCATTAAGATTCCTACCATTTGGAACAACCATATGACGCTTTTTAAAATGTTGCCTACGTAGGCAGCTCACTAGATTGTCGGAGCCGAGCCTGGAAGTCGTTAAGTCCCGTCGAACATCACAAGAGTTCAGGGTCTCGCAGCCAATCAGTGGCGAGCGCGGATGTTTTCAATCAAACCGCTGCTGAGTTCCGCCCGTGAAAGTGGCTCCATGAGGGCCACAAACAGCCCACATAAGAGACACTCTCGGCCCGAGAGCTATAAACGGTGCGCTCTTCATCACGAGACGACCGCAATCTAAACAGAGGCATCCTCTAAACATAGAAAGGTCAAATAAAGAGGCGGATTTCTATTTCTGGAGGTCGTGTGCTGAAGGGTGAGGCTGAGATTTATAGACGTGTTTTATATAGTTGAACACGGACAACAGGATCACTGCCAGCTGTTTATGAGATCAGGACGGGCCTATCTTTTCTCACCGAGGCCAAAAGGTTTGCAGACACGTTACCTACGAGTCGAGCGAACAGTCTGCTGTTTATAGGTAACCCAAATACTTATAAAACACAGTAAAGGCCTGTCTCTGTGTTTTACACTCTTAGATGGGCCAAGAGGCTAAAGTCATTTGGGGAAAAGAGACTAAAGGTTAGCAATAACTGAGGAACTGGTACTAATGTATTCATTAAACATTGTTAATTTATGTGCAATGTGAGCAAAGAATGAAAATCAGGTAAATGTGCTATAAAGGGTCTCATTATGGCAGCTCAGTGTAAATGATGATGGTTTGTTTACCATTTATTCTATATCATTTATTCTTCAAATCATCCTTTTACACTTATTAGGGAGATTTCAATGTAACTGTAAACACATATTGTAATATAAACATTACATTTACATTTATTAATTTTTTTAATTACATTTCCTTTTTTAAAGGGGTCATATGATGCTGCTAAAAAGAACATTATTTTGTGTATTTGGTGTAATGAAATGTGTTTATGCAGTTTAAAGTTAAAAAAACACATTATTTTCCACAAACTGTACATTATTGTTTCTCCTCTATGCCCCGCCTTTTTGAAACGCGTAGATTTTTACAAAGCTCAACAGTCTGAAAAGCGAGGTGTGCTGTGATTGGCCAGCTATCCAATGCGTTGTGATTGGCCGAATACCTCAAGCGTGAGACGGAAATGTTACGCCCCTCACATACTGTTGATGCCGTGTCCGGCCGGAGCGACGTCTGAGCTCTAAAAGATTTTCAGAATTTTTACAACTCTTTTGCTTTAGACCAGTGATATGCAAACTTGGCCCTTCCAGGCCACTTTCCTGCAGAGATTTGATCCAACCCTGATATGACTCACCTGCCTGTAGCCTTCTAGTATAATTAGGGTTGGAGCTAACCTCTGAAGGAAAGTGGCTTGGAAGTGCCAAGTTTGCCCACCCCTGCTTTAGACCATCTACAAATGTTAAATCTTAAAATAAAATGTTAAGGTTATTACTGCATCTTTCTGAAAAAAAAAAAAATGCAACGATTGATACATAGTTTATTTATAGTTATTTTCAAAGCTTCAATGTACTGTCATTATAAAATAACTTAATTATTGTTTATTTAATTCTAACAAATAAGTTCTTGTTAAAAACTAACCAAAATTAAAAATAATTTGCTTATAATTTCCACACAGGAGAGACTTGGTGTTGTTTTCCAAACAAAAGGAAATATATCGGTATCGGCATCGGCTATCGGCCAAAAAGAGTTGAAAAATATCTGCATATTGGATATCGGCAAAAATCGGCAATTTAATTTAATAAAAAGTACTTACAAATATTTCATTACATTTATCTATTTATTTATTTAAATTAAAAACCAGCTATATTTTGGAGTGTTTTTCTTGAAGTGTGTCATTTATGCACCAATAACATCATGATGGTTTTTTTTAAACAGGTTCCTAGAACACTTTCCCAATCTTCTATTGGTTGAACAAACAGCAAGTCCCGCCCCAAACTCACACCATTGGTCAGGATGCTCAGACAAACAAAGACTGATGATTTAAAAGACAGAGTCACAGCGTTTAATATATCTGAAGTGGGCAAAATAATCTACCAGTGGCTTACTTACTGTGTCTTTGAAGCACACTAAAAAACAACAGCTACTGATTACGACTGATATTTTTCATTGTGCACTGCTGCACATCAGTGAGTGTGTTTATGTGGCACGTCAATCAGAATGAACAGATATGAGAGAAGACATGGCTTGCGGGAGCAGCGACACTGCGGCAGACAAACATGACATATAAATATTGCATTAGAAGCACAAACCCTTCCCAAGCCCCCTGAACGTCCAGCTGCCTCACTGCATTCATTAGGCCGCTGATGCATTAAACACGCTTCTGGATGCGCTGATTACATGTGATTACTGACTGCCTCCAGATACAAGAACAATACAGTACAAGTACAACACCGCAAAAAATCCTCTTCCCTTTCTTTGTCTTGTTTTCAGTGCAAACATCTAAACACCCATAAGAAAGTTCCAAAGGTTAATCTTGGAAAAATTTTGTTTTGAGTTGTATTACCCCATAAATTCATTACATCCCTAATCAATAATCCTTATAATAAAAATCAATAATCCTTAAATATTTATTTATGTTATTTATTATACATGTAACATGTAACTTGATCTCTAAAAATAAAAATAAAATAAAAATATATATTATAATTCAAAATTCAAAATTAATAGTATAATATAAATATATAAATAATAATATTTTTATTTATTTATTTATTAAATTTATTGTCAACATTTTATAAATTATGACAGAATTTTAAAGGATTTTTGAAGGTTAACTACCCCTTTAAATTTTATGCATGAAACTCTGTAAATTATAATGAAGTTAAGATTTTAAAAAAGATTTAAAATAGATACTGATTAAGAAGATTTCCTATTCTTTTAATATATATGTATTTAAAGCTTTTACCGTGCTTTCCCCAGCAATATCATACAACTAATTACAGTTTTCTAAATGCTGGTAGAAATGATCTGTCATCCAGGTTATACAGTGGAAAAGACTGATGCACTTATCGCTAGCTGACGTTCAGATGTTTCTCCTGTGGTTTGACCGCAAGCTCTTCTTCAGGATGGTGATTGTGTTCTGAGATGATAAGGATCCGCTGGAGAGACTGCAGGAGATCTGGAACAGACCCGAGCACCGGCTGGACGCTCTCCAAAACCACACAATCTGTCCTCCACTGCCAAGAGCTGGACCTGCACCGAAGACACGATATGTGAGGGACAATGTCAGGTCATTAATACAATACAACACAAGAATGAATGAATGAATAGTGGAATATAAAGTCATTACATTAAAATATATAATAATATGAATTAAAATCAACAAATCTTTTCTGGATAGACCTGTGAATTTATTACATCTATAAACAATAATCAAAATATTCAATAAATACATACACACACACACACACACACACACACATACATATGTATACATACATAAAAGGTGCAATGGAAAGTCATTATATCAAAATTATTAATTAAAATCAACAAACTTTTTGAATAGCCCCATAAATATATTACATCCACAAACAAACAAACAATAAATAAATAATGCAATGTAAAGACATTATATCAAAATTATTAATTAAAATCAACAAATCTTTTCTGGATAGACCTGTGAATTTATTACATCCATAAACAATGAAATGAAATAAAACAATATAAAATAAATGGTGCAACATAAAGTCACAATAGCAAAGATGGTCATTATATCAAAATTATAAATTAAAATCAGCAAATAAATATAAAAATTAATATAAAAATTAATAAATATTATAATACAAAATATTTCTCTCAGATCTGAGATGGGCAAAAACAATAAAAATAAATAAATAAATAAAATAGTAAATAAATAAATAAACAAATAAATATATATATATATATTAGAAGGTCTTTGTTTAAATAAAATTAAAATGATTTTTTATTTTGTTTTACTTTTTTTCTTTAAATATTTTATTATCTTTTCTAGCAAACTATGATGGCAGCATTAATAGCCACATTAAAACTCTTGGAAAAGATTGAATTATTTACACTAATAGGTAGATTAACAGCACTAATGGCTGAAGCCTGCTTGTCATTAATATGAAGGGAAACCCCTGCTGCAAACAGTGATGATACAATGAGTGAGAAAACAAGAGCGTTGGCTGGAGTTTGTGAAAATTTGGCAGAAATGAGACACATCGCGGCTGTAAACTTCCACGAGAGTGAGACACATTCTTCCGTCTGTCTGTCATCACAACGGAGGAGTGGATCCCCCTCGAATTCAGATTCCAGCCCAAAACATCATGTTCTCAGGTCCATCTGAAGCGCTCACAATGAATTCATTGTTACAGGCGCTTCTCCAGACGCGACCTCAAAGAAGATTAAAGCAAAGCCTCTCTATGACTGCCATTTCCCAACGACGTGAGACGCAGAACCTGCTGAAATTATTTCTATGTGGCTGAGAGCGCAGCTACGACAAGCACAATTGGCCACCGGCGCACTTTTGTGTGGTTATAAAACAGATCTGTATTGTTCGGTAGGAAAATGTGAAGAGTTGTGAGCTGACGTCAACTCTTGAAGAGGAACGGGTTCGTTTGTGTCTGTGTTTTTGTGTGTTTGCTAGAAGACAAAGACAAACAAGTACTTGTGCAATCACAGTTTGACTGCGGTCCCGTTTTAAGCATTTAAAGAAATAAGTCTTCAGCAACAGACTGAATACAAGCTTAGCAAGGTAGTTAAACATATTCATTGCTGCTACCTGAAAAACATTTTATTTTAAGGAACTAATGAAAATTAGCTGTAAATGTGCTCACCCTCATGTCATCCCAGATGTAGATGAGTTTGTTTCTTCATCAGATCTGGAGAAATGTAGCATCAATGGATGCTCTGCAGTGAATGGGTGCCGTCAGAATGAGAGTCCAAACAGCTGATAAAAACATCACAATAATCCACAAGTAATCCACA
>NW_015661877.1:100776-102041 GCF_001515625.1 Sinocyclocheilus rhinocerous | reverse complement strand
TTTCATTTTTATTATATATTTGTAAGTTCAAAGAAATAATTGCATGATGTTTCCATCAGTAAGCAATCATGTTAAATTATAATGATTTTTGCCATAATTGAGCAGTCCTAGAATAATGAATGTGCCGTTCACAGCGTTCAGGCTGATGCTGATTGAGTCAACACCTCATTAATGTGAACTCGTCAACCTTTGCCCACTGCAACACGAATTACTCCAAACGATCGCCCTTTACACGTCCCTCTTTTTTCTTCGTGTACTGATTTAAGGCGCTTTGAAAGACTCGCAGGGCAGCTGATTGCATTGAGAACTCATGGGTCGTCAGTGCCGGGATATAAATACTTCCCAAAATAATTTATTCAAGGATTCCTTTTCTAGGTCACATTTCCACGAGAGCCACAGCACTATATTTACCAGCGCTGGAGGAGTGACGCGTCTGAACAGTTGTGTGTCTCGCTCGTTTATTAATGCCGGGGACACAACTTCAGTCTGATATCTATTTTAGCTTGCTTTTTAAAATCCAGAGAAGATGAATTTATCCAAGAGACCAACCGATAGGAAAGAAACATCACAGCGCTTCCACATATCAGTTGTTTCTCCTAGACAGCAATGCAATGAAATGGACAGAAAATCCAAGCTTAAGTGTCTCCTCTAAAGTTTCCACACAAATCTTAAGGCGTCAAACTGCTCAGGTTTGGCAAGATCCCAAAATTTGTCATCAAATTCTGCCAAGACCAAGTGATATGAGCTGCTAAACACGTTCATTTTAAAGCTCTATTCGACTGTATCACAACTATTGACTCAGCGGTTACACTTTAAATGTCTGCTAGTAATTCATCCCGAACCATTTAATGTACAGTCTCCATTCAAACTAAATAATGTCCGGCTTTTGTGTGCTAGTTTTGGTTTTCGAATCTATTTCTTTAGTCAAACAATAGCTTTGAGTGAGAAACAAGCTAAAATACATCATTATTTGTTGTCTTCCTGTAGGTTTTCTTTTTAAATTATTTATTATTCTTAATACATTTATTACATTTATTTTATATCACTTTGTTTATATAAATATCACATTAATATATGTATTTTTTTATTCTTAATTATTTTAGTATTAATATATACTTTTTTTTCAACATTTTATTTATTTTATACATATTATTATATAAATTATTATATATCTTATATATTTCTTTTATATCCATTTATTTATTTCATATTTATTTTATATCACTTTATTCATATAAATATAAATATAAATATTTTTATTTTTA